>NC_056739.1:1221207173-1221367173 GCF_019279795.1 Protopterus annectens
CTGAAAGCCATGTCTGTGGAATACAGCGATAAAAACCTGATGGCTCATCAGGAAATAATGGGCATGCTTATCTTAGGGGGTAGAAGGAATCTGCAACCAGGAATACTTTTGGTAGAGGCAAGGGGTGTGTCTTCCTGACTGATAGGAAGGCTGCCTATAGAAAAATAGCAGTGGTGCATGACCAAGATGATGCCCATGGTAATACTCAGATCCTAGATCCACACAGTTAAGAGACCCTTCCTTTAGAAATAACATCACCTGAGCCACATAGCTAGTGCTCACTCCTTGGCTCTCACCTCTACATCATTATGGGGAAGTTGCACACTTAGATGTCATATACTAAAGAGGCTATTTTCTCACAGAGGCGAGGTTCCACTTGCAAGGTCAATGTAGGATTCAGCTATTTCCTTTGCAGATGAAGCCAGAAGAAATGAATGGGCTTCTGGAAACTGGATGAATGCTACTGATGAAATGAAAAAATAAGTCGTAGGGCCATGAGAAAGGTCTTGCTGGTGTCCATGTAGTCCATGTATGATGATACTCTCCCTTCAATTTTACCTACACCCAATCATAAAACTGAATAAGATTTAAATGACAGCTCCTTCTGGAAGGAAAACCATGTTGGTTGTTTGCTTCATCCAAGATGGTAGCAGTTTGGCTACATAGGACAATTCTGGGCTGCATTTTTACTTTATTTTATGATGTTGGACTTTGAATTTACTAGACTTTTAGCTGTTTAAAATATTTTTGTGCTTATCTTATTGTGGAACTTTGTAAATGTTTTGTTTGTTGCCTTCACCTTATTAGCAGTCTGCATAGGCATGTGTAAGAGCTCTTCAGTCATCGCTTCTGTTGCTTCTTTTTACATTGTTGCACCCCTTCAGTTCCAGCTTATGTGGCCTGCCAGTATGGTGTCTCAAAACACTGAGTTCCAATGTTTTCATCCCATTTCTGTATTTGCTACTGCTACTTGGATCAACTTTTAGCTCAATTTGTTTCTGGTTTTGCTATGGGAATTTGTCTCTATTTCACAGGTGGCCTTGCAGTTCCATAGCTAGAGATACCAAATTCTTTCATTGTGACTACTGTTCAGAATGACTCTTGGTTATCTGTAGCACCATTCTAAGACCTTACTTGTGGGTTGTGAGTGAATTGACCTGGTAATGCTGACATTTAATGCTGTTATCATTTCATTTGCTTAGTTGGGTGGTTTTGTAGCTTGACTAAAGGTGTTGAATTTTGCTACTATTACTACTGACTCCAATCATTGTTCTGAAGATTGACTGAGTATTTATAAGAAGATTTTCAGCAGCCTGTCTTGGACTTATATATGGACTGCATCTAATCCAAAATCTGAATAGTGGGTTAGAGCATCTGTGGCTGGTTATTCCAAACTGTTTCTTGGCTTGGATCACCATATGTTGACTGCATTTTGCCTCCATTAAGGATCCTTGTTTTTGCTTTCTTGTAGCTGTCATTGAAGACATAATTCTGTGGACCTACATGGTCTAATATTAAAGTAAAATGAAGAAACACGGTAGTTCCACACGGCAGCACATTTTAATGCAAATAGAATAAAACAACTAGTGAGCGCTTTCACGGATTAACACTGCTTCATCAGAGTATAAAACTGTTAGAAATGAGTTACAATTAAATAGTCTTTCAAGTACAAACCAACTAATGAAATGCTTCAATTCATTAAAACAATATAAACAATTACAAATGGATTAATCAAGTGTGCCAGAACATATACATGGTATAAAACTATGTAAAATCACTTATAAATACATATCAAACACATAACAAAGTACTAAAAACTCAAACTACATGTAAAAAAACATATAAAATATGTGAATACATATGTATATATACATATACACACAACTTCTAGTGTTTAAGGGCTCTAGCTTTCAAACAATGTTTTAAAGAAACCTTACTATTCAGACCTGGTGGTTTGCCAGCTTCAAAGAGGAGTATCCATTTCTGTTCTATAGCTTCAGTGCTATTCTTCAGGTCATTATTTGCACATACAGTTTCCAAAACTAGAAACTTAAACTCATGTGCTGCACCTTCTTTAACCACATGCATGGCCAAAGCACTGCTCTCTTTAGCATTTCTAATGTCTCTTAAATGTTCTAAAATTCTATCCTTCAAGAGTCGATTAGTCTTACCTACATAAAAGGAAAAGCACTCAATGCAATAGCAAAAATATACCACATTTTTAGTGTGGCAATCAGCATAGAAAGCCACATCAATCTTAAACCCCACATGTGGGTTTACAAACTGATTTCCTATATGAATGTGGGCACATGCCATGCATCTCCTACAAGCGTAGGTACCAAGTCTATCTGACAGGACATGCTTCTTGGGACCTAAAAACCTATAACATAAATGGCTTTTCAAGGATCTGTTGTTCCTAAATGTAAAACTAGGTTCATCTCCTATCACTTCCTTCAATTCCTGGACAGACAAAAGAATATCCCAATTATTCTTAATCACATCACATACCACATATATGTTACTTGCAAAGGTTAGTAGCATCACTCCTTCCATTCAATGTGGTAATCACATCAATAGCATCAGATTCCAGCACATCCAAGGGCTTCTAATTATAGTAGGGTGTGCATCTATCCTGCCTCTCCCTCCAAGCCTCCTTGATCTGATAGTCTATCACACTTGCTTTATAGCCTCTGTCTATGAACTCACATTTCAACGAAACCAATGCTGTTGCTAATAAATGATCATTGTTATATAAGCACATGGTATGAAAAATTTGTCCTTTTAACATATTCAGTTTACATCCACTGGGGATGCACAAGCCAGTGCATTTCTTTGTGCCAGTCCCAAGCCTAGATAAATGGGGAGGGTTGTGTCAGGAATGGCATCTGGTGTAAAATTTTGCCAAATCATACATGCAGACAATAGTACCAATATACATACTGGATCGGTCAAGGCCCTGGTTAACAACAACTGCCACCAGTACTGTTGGCCAACAGGGTGCTGGCATTGGCTATTGTACCAAGGAGGTCAGAACTTTGAATTGGATGAAGTGGTGATGACTGTACCCAAGGGTGAGAGACTGGTGATTGGAGCAGATTTCAATGGGCATGTTGGTGAAGGGAACAGAGGGGATGAGGAAGTGATGGGTAGGTATGGTGTTAAGCAAAGGAATGCAGAAGGTCAGATGGTAGTGGATTTTGCAAAAAGGATGGACATGGCTGTGATGAATACATATTTTAACAAGAGGGAGGAGCATAGGGTGACATACAAGAGTGGAGGAAGATGCACACAGGTGGATTATATCTTATGTAGAAGGGCCAGTCTGAAGGAGATTGGAGACTGTAAAGTGGTGGCAGGGGAAAGTGTAGTTAGGCAGCATAGGATGGTGGTTTGTAGGATGACATTGGTGATCAAGAAGAGGAGGATGAGTGTGAGAGCAACACCAAGGATCAAATGGTGGAAATTAAAAAAGAGTAATTGTGAGGTGATGTTCAGAGAAGAGTTAAGACAGGCACTTAGTGGCAGTGAAGAGTTACAGAATAGCTGGGTAACTACAGCAGAGCTAGTAAGAGAGATGGCTAGAAAGGTGTTTGATGTGACATCTGGAAAGAGGAAGGAGGACAAGGAGACCTGGTGGTGGAATGAAGTACAGCAGTGTATACAGAGAAAGAGGTTGGTGAAGAAGAAGTGGGATTGTCAGAGAGATGAGGAAAGTAGACAAGAGTATAAGGAGATGAGGTGCATGGCAAAGAGAGAGGTGGTGAAGGCTAACGATAAGGCATATGAAAAGTTGTATAAAAGGTTGGACACTAAGGAGGGAGAAAAGGACCTGTACCGATTGGCTAGATAGAGGGACCGAGCTAGTAAAGATGTGCAGCAGGTAAGGGTGATAAAGGATAATGAGGGAAACGTACTCACAAGTGAGGAGAGTGTGTTGAGCAGATGGAGAGAGTACTTTGAGGGGCTGATGAATGAAGAGAATGAGAGGAAGAGAAGGTTGGATGATGTGTGGAGAGTGAATCATGAAGTGCAGTGGATTAGCAAGGAGGAAGTAAGGATAGCTATGAAGAGGATGAAGAACGGAAAGGCTGTTGGTCCAGATGACATACCTGTGGAAGCATGGAGGTGTTTAGGTGAAATGGCAGTGGAGTTTTTAACCAGATTGTTTAATGAAATCTTGGAAAGTGAGAGGATGCCTGAAGAATGGGGAAAATGTGTTTTGGTACCGATTTTTAAGAATAAGGGTGATGTGCAGAGCTGTAGTAACTACAGAGGGATTAAATTGATCAGTCACATCATGAAGTTTTGGGAAAGAGTAGTGGAAGCTAGGTTAAGAAGGGAGGTGATGATTAGTGATCAGCAGTATGGTTTCATGCCAGGAAAGAGAACTACAGATATGATGTTTGCTCTGAAAGTGTTGATGGAGAAGTACAGAGAAGGTCAGAAGGAGTTGCATTGTGTCTTTGTGGATTTAGAGAAAGCATATGACAGGGTGCCTAGAGAGGAGTTGTGGTATTGTATGAGGAAGTCAGGAGTGTCAGAGAAGTATGTAAGAGTGGTGCAGGATATATCCGAGGGTAGTGTGACAGCAGTGGGAGTGACAGATGCGTTTAAGGTGGAGGTGGGATTACATCAAGGATCAGCTCTGAGCCCTTTCTTATTTGCAATAGTGATGGACAGGTTGACAGACGAGATCAGACAGGAGTCCCCGTGGACTATGATGTTTGCAGATGACATTGTGATCTGTAGTGAGAGTAGGGAACAGGTGGACAAGACCCTGGAGAGGTGGAGATATGCTCTAGAGAGAAGAGGAATGAAGGTCAGCAGGACTAAGACAGAATATATGTGTGGAAGAGGAATGAAGGTCAGCAGGACTAAGACAGAATATATGTGTGTGAATGAGAGAGAGGATAGAGGAATGGTGAGGATGCAGAGAGTAGAGGTGGCAAAGGTGGATGAGTTTAAATACTTGAGATCAACAGTTCAGAGTAGTTGTGAGTGTGGAAGAGAGGTGAAGAAGAGAGTACAGGCAGGATGGAGTGGGTGAAGAAGAGTGTCAGGAGTGATTTGTGACAGACGAGTACCAGTAAGAGTGAAAGGGAAGGTCTACAAGAGGGTAGTGAGACCAGCTATGTTATATGGGTTGGAAACAGTGGCATTGACAAAAAAGGCAGGAGTCAGAGCTTTACGTGGCAGAGCTGAAGATGTTAAGATTTGCACTGGGTGTGATGAGGATGGACAGGATTGGAAATAAGTATATTAGAGGGTCAGCCCAGGTTGGAAGGTTTGGAGACATAGCCAGAGAGGCAAGATTATGTTGGTTTGGACATGTGCTGAGGAGGGATGCAGAGTATATTGGGAAAAAGATGCTAAGGATGAAGCTGCCAGGTAACAGGAAAAGAGGAAGGCTTAAGATAAGGTTTATGGATGTGGTGAGAGAGGACATGCAGGTGGCTGGTGTGACAGAGCAAGATGCAGAGGACAGGAATAAATGGAAACAGTTGATCAGCTGTGGCGACTCCTAACGGGAGCAGCCGAAAGAAGAAGAAGAAGAACACATTCAATTTAGTATGTTTGGGATGCATACTCCCATTGTGTAATACATTATTTGTCCTAACTGTTTTCCTATACATAGTGGTAGAGACTGAACAAAAACTATCCCTGTTTACTCTCACATCCAGGAACTCAATCTCACTAGAAGAATGTTTGTATGTAAAGTTGAGAAAACTAGTAGTGCCATTCATATAATGTAAAAACTCATTCAGACATTCTTCCCTGTCATGCCACAACAGAAAAATATCATCAACAAAGCTTTTGTACCACACAATAGAAGTGCAGTAAGCATTGTTAGAAAGAACATTATTAACTTCCCAATGCACCAAGGAGAGGTTGGCATAGCTATTGGCATAGGCAGTGCCCATAGCCATGCCAACCTTCTGTATGTCGTGTTCATCTCCAAAGATAAACCCATTGTTCTCAAGAATAATCTCCAATAGTGAACACAGGAGCCTAACCTTCCCTGCCAATATGTTCTTACCAAGTAATAGCTCCCTAATATTCTCAACCCCCCAGGTGTTGGGAATGACCGTAAATAGAGACTCTATATCTACAGTCACAAGGAAACAAGAATCTTCTTGTGGTTCTAAATATGCACTCAAGTCACCCAAAAAGTCTTTAGTATCCTTTATAACAGTATCACATTCATTCAAAAATAAATGCAAGTTTTTCTCAACAAATATCAAAAGTAGCTCAGTGGCCCAACCCCTACTGGACACAATAGGCGGAGGGGGATTAATCAGATTTTTGTACACTTTCGGTAAACCATACATTGTAAGAACCACAGGAAAATCAACATTGAAGTATTCAAACAGAGACTCAGAAATTATTCCAGAAACCAATAGATCAAAGCAAAAAAATGTACCTTATCAATCACCCCCTTCACTATCATGGGGGATACCAAAGCATATGTACTATCATCACAAAGGAGGTTCATCATGTTCTTAATATACAATTCTTTATCAAAAACAATGCCTCCACCCTTATCTGCTGGTCATATTTCAACACAAGACAAACTCTTCAATTCCAATAAGGCTTGTTGTTCAGCAACCGACATGTTAAAAAATGTATTTCTAGTATGGTCTGCAAACCTCTCTCTAAGCTGTTTTTCACATACATCAATAAACAAGTCTATAGCTGAATTAGTAGGTGGAATAAATGCACTCAGTTTCTTCTCTAACTTTTGTTCTGTCCCAGAGAGCCGATTTAGTAAATGTGCTTCAAGATTTGAGGCTTTTTGGTAGGACTCTAACTCTAAAAGCTATGCTCCATGACAATGTTCAGGAGCAATGTGTTTTTAAGAAACTGAGTCATGGTCGGGGTCTTGAGGTCTGCTTCTGGCAGATTCTGCTTCCCCTTGAGAGTATTATCCTTTTCCTCCTACCTCCAACTATTTATTCTCTTCCCTTGTCTCTTATCTTGTGGTCTTCTTGTGTCTAATGGAAAATATATTTAACAATCCACCAGCTGTCTCCTCCCTTTCATCCATCGTAACTGCCAGGGCATTTAACCTAGCTTCTGTCGCTGGCTGTACCTTTGCTCCCTTCTTGGTTTAGTGGTCTTCCGCTCTGTCCTCACACCCCATGTCCTCAGTTATATAGATTGTTAGTCTACCCATCCCTTCTTTCTCTATAGCCAGTCATCTCTATGAACTACCCCTTCTTGCCACTGGCTCATATTTTTTGATACTGGAAATATTCAACCCTCCTCCCTGCATCACTGCTTGCATCTCCCCCTCTTTTTATGCAGCTTACTTGTGCTGCAGAGTAACAGTACCAGGCCATGGTCTGTTACCCTCCTTAGTTCTCCTGCTGTGTTCTACATTCAAACTATGATCTATCTCTAGTTATTTCTCTATATCATGAAGCTTTATGGCTGTGATTTAAAGATTCAAGGTCACATTTTGATTTACTTGTTGCACAGTATATTCTCTCTTAATTATTGCTTTGTTTTGTCAGTATGACTGGCACGTCTTTCACTCTGTAGTAACAGCTTTTTATTTTTATTTCATTCTTACACACAAGCTGCTGCCATTACATGCTTCTGATCACTGTGCAGTACATTTTCTTGGCTTAAGTTAAAGATTTCCTGTAAGTTTTTATCCTTTTAGCTTGACATTTGTGTATTCTGTTCACCTTTTAGATAATTTGACTGTGCTTGATTTCTGCATCTCTGTTTTCTGTTGCTGAGACTACTATGGTTGCAAAAATATACTGTTCTGTGTTGCATAACACTATGTTCTGGTGCTAAACTACTTAGCCAATGGACACTGCTATTTTATCTCTCTCAGTTTGGGTTACTTTGCACTCATCATATATTTATTCCATGGCAGGAGACAGTTTTATGAAAATTTACCATAAGATTGATATGGACTGCTGTTTAGATAATGATCTCAGCAAAAACTTTGATCATCTAGCCTTTTATTAAGCAGGTTTACTTCTGATTATTAATTCAGGAACAGTTGTATAGAGAGCAAACTTCAAGGAACCAGTCGAACTTGAATCGTAAAAAATTTTTTAATAAACAGTCATTAAGTGCTTTCGTTTGAAACAAACTTCATCAGAACAACATCAGAAAATGAAAAAGACATCCAATTTATACTCCTCCTATCAAAATCACGTGATACAATTAAAACAGTAAAGTAAAAACATCTACAATACCAAACATTACTTTATACCATAATACATCAATTGTAGAAAGGGGGAAATGGAACAACTACTTCTATATTTCCATAATTCCATACTTTCATTTCATAATTCTTTAATGGACTACCTACCTGCTACTATTCTATCTTTTCTTTGTCCTGACCCTACATTTCCATGCCTCTCCCATTAAAACCACATTTCTCTCTCATGTCATTCCTTGTCCACATCTTCCATTTTTTTATATGTGCCTTCCTTTTAACAACATTGCACACTTCTCTGCTCTTTATTCACACGTCCCTCATCAGTTTTTACATTTCTATTACTGTTGGTTTCTCTTTTTTTCACTTTCTTATATGGCTTTTTTTTTGTTATAATCATTAGTAAGAGACATGCATCCCTTACATTACATAGAGGCAGGACTTCTATATTTGGGTACCAATTCAATAAGAAAAATTCCCTTAAATTTGCTATATCTTGCCCCATTATACCCTGAATTAATTCCTGCAAATCTTTCTTTTTAATCTCATAGTCCCCTCACATTCCCCCAAAAATATGTTTCCAGCTGCCAATGACTCACTTTTCACATCTCTAGCATGCTGCATAACTCAGGCAAACATTTTATTCAGCTTATTTGACATAAAACATATTTGTGGAGACACTTCTATAAAAGAATCTGAAACTTTTTAGATATTGTGGCATCTCTTGGAGGCCATAATACCACCAAACACTGTTGCATCATTTGCTGTATTTCAAGCGGCCTATTCCATCCTCTTTTTGTCTCTCCTGCCTGTCTCTTTCTTAATGTTGTCCACTAAAATATCACACCCTCTTCCTATTACTCTCTTATTTGATGATGTACTTGACACAGCTTCCACTAATAATTCTGTCAGTCCATGTTCCCTGTCCTACTTGCCATGTTCCCTGTATTACCTGCTTATAAGGATGTATCAATATTTTTTATAAATACATTTTTCTTGTTTTTCAATGCAAATTCCTATTTTACTTTGTCACATTACTTTATCTTATCATTCCTTGGTTTCTTTGTCTTAAATCATTTAATTCTTTATAAAAATGATCATATTGTACAATACTTCTACATATTCTATTTGCTTGCACTTTGACAATGTTTTTTTTAAATGTGCCAGGTGCATGCTATTATAATGTAATCTTTTTCTATACATCCTAGTAAAAAGTATAGAAACGAGGTTATGTATAATAATTTTATCCAACTGATTTGATTCATGGAGTCCTAAGACATGTCATCAAACAAAGAAATGACAAAATAAGCCAGCTTTATTTTCTGAAAGGACATTTGTTCATAAAGTTACTGATAGAGATAAAGTGCCATAAAATGTCTCTGTGGTTCTTCCTTTACAGCTGATTCCAGATTTATTAAATATGTTATTGGCAATAACCGGAGATTATTCATAACTAAAGAAACAATGACTTGTAAGTTACAGAACAAGCCCAAGTTTGTAAGTAAGAGATGTAATAATATCCTATAATTTCTTGACCATCTTTAACAAAAAAATAGTAGTACTTTTCTCTGTAGGTTTTGCCCACAGTGTAAGTTTATTAAGAAAAATACTGAAGGTTGCTTTTTAAAGGGAAATAGATGTGTATCCCCAGGATATTTCACCTACATGTCAAAATGAATTCTATAAGTGGTATGCTATTCAAATTGTTCAGCATTTTATATAGGTAGGACTATAAGAAAATGTAATGAACCTGTATATGAGCACTGTTTTGCTATTAGAAATAATAATGTTAATATGAATAATGCATTGGCTAAGCATGCACTAAAATGCAGTGATTCAAACATGTTTTATTACATGCTGGATGCAGTTCAGGTTGATATCCATGGTAGAGATGTAGAGAATATGTTAGATGTGAAAGAATGTTCTTAGAAAATAAGTGTAACTACTTATACGTAACCTGGGAAAAATTATTCTGTGAATTTTAAATGTAAATTGAAACAAAGGAAATGTGTGTTTATTTATATGCCTAGGCATTGTCCATTTCATCCTGCAGCTGTTGCACCTTCCCTACCCCTCTGTTTGTTGTGTCTGCACAGCAATTTGCATGGGTTTCTTTCCTGAGTGCCCCCCCCCCCCGGGATTCACTGCATAAAGCAATTTTTACCTTCTCCACTGAAGCCGGCTATCTTAACTAAGTAAAACCTATAGGAAGCAAGAACCTGACTCCCTCCAGCTTTTCAATTGTAATAGTTTGCACGGGTTTCTTTCCTAAGTGACCCACCCCCCACCTGGAATTTACTGCATAAAGCAATTTCTAATTCTCCACTAAAGCCGACTATCTTAACTAAGTAAAACCTCTGGGAAGCAAGAACCTGACTCCCACCAGCTTTTCAGTTGTAATAGTTTGCACGGGTTTCTTTCCTGAGTGACCCCCCCCCCCCCCGAGATTCACTGCATAAAGCAGTTTCTACCTTCTCCACTGAAGCTGGCTATCTTAACCAAGTAAAACCTCTGGGAAGCAAGAACCTGACTCCCTCCAGCTTTTCAATTGTAATAGGTGAACTACAATTTAGTTTTTGTAAACTGTTGAGGCTTAATGGTTTATGCACAACAGCATTGAAGGGATCTAGCCAATTGCCACTAGATTGGGCTATACTACTTTGACTCAGCCTTACACTCACACAGTGTTCCAGTTCCAAGCGTTTACTTTTTAATTTGGTAAAGTAATTTCGCTCCCTCCTTATTGACTACATTTGCTAGTTTATCCCTAGGATCCAATTAAAATTAGCCTGAAAATTGGTGTAAAATTAAAAAAAGTATAAAACAAATTAAAGTACAGCCAAAAACATTGCTTACATACAATCATACAAACCAAACCAAAAGCCCAAGGTAACTCTCAGAGTCAGTCCTCACCTTACACTGATAGTTTTTCAGCCTTTCTCCTTGTGGGGGAGGGATCCATAAGTTCCTGGTTAATCCGGTCCTGACTGCTCTCTTCTCCATTTTCCCTGTCTGCCACTCCCACCCCCACCCCCTGATTATCTTCATTAGTCAGCCCCCTCCTAGGGTGCCATCTTTAATCAAACTCTCTACTACCTGACTCGCATTAATTTCATCCTGTAGCTGTTGTACCTTCCCTAACCCTCTGTTCATTGTGCCTGCACAGCAAGTAAGATAATTTGCATTACTGTCCTCTTATTACTGTTAGCTGCTGATTTATTTGGTTATTACTGTTAATTACTGAGGTATTTGATGGTGCTAAGCTGTAACTGCTGTTCAGAACTCCTATATGTTTTGAGAGCTAGCTAATTTTCTAACTTACAAACTGCTTGTTTTTTTATCTTGTTTTATGAAGGTAGAGCTTTAATTATTGAATATGACAGGCATCCTGCTAACTGTTTTGCAGAGGTCATTCGTGTTCTGATTACATTTGTAAGCATTCTTATGGCATGCTACTGTACTTAGAAGACTTACAGGCTGGACTTTATAATTGCTTTTATAGAAGGCTAAGTGAACGCAGTTCATGTTACTGTTAATTCATACTGAATAACATAGCTCTAGAATTATTGTCCTAAAACAGCCATACTTTGCTTTGTTTATTATATCCTGTGTGTATTCACTGAAGTATACAGCTGTTATCACTGGACTTAGAGGCTGTATGTTACTGCTGTTAGTCTATGGTTTTACAGAGCTGATACTATATGCACTATAATCAATTTTAATTATAATGTATGCAATATAATTAATTTTGCTCTCCAGCTCTATTCCTTGCATGCTCTCCGCTTCACATTGTTGTAACCTTTGCACTAATTCTGCCTTATTTACCTTTATTTTTCAGTTTACATGTTTTTTTTTTCCTGAGTGACCCCCCCCACCCCCACCTGGGATTCACTGCATAAAGCAATTTCTACCTTTTCCACTGAAGCTGGCTATCTTATCTAAGTAAAACCTCTGGGAAACAAGAACCTGACTCCCTCCAGCTTTTCAATTGTAATAAGTGAACTACAATTTAGGTTTTGTAAACTGTTGAGGCTTAATGGCGTATGCACAACAACAGTGAAGGGATCTATCCAATTGCCACTAGATTGGGCTATACTACTTTGAATCAGCCTTACACTCACACAGTGTTCCAGTCCCAAGCATTGGGAAGATGGCAGAATGGTTAAGGTGTTTGCCCTGCAAACACAAGGTGCAGGGTTTGATTCTCACATGGGATAATTGGCTAGGCTTAAAATGGCCAACAAAGGCAATAAGCCTAGTACTAATCTAGGAACCTATTTACTTTTTAATTTGGTAAAGTAATTTCCCTCCCTCCTTATTGACTACATTTGCTAGTTTACCCCTAGGATCCAATTAAAATTAGCCTGAAAATTGGTGTAAAATTAAAAAAGAATAAAACAAATTAAAGTACAGCCAAAAACATTGCTTACATATAATCATACAAACCAAACCAAAAGCCCAAGGTAACTCTCAGAGTCAGCGTTAGCCCCACTCCACTCGCTCTCGCTGCGCTCGGCTCGCTCCGCTCCCCTCCCTGCCCCCAAATTCCATCTGCCCCCACTAGTGCTAAATTTAAACCAGACTTTGACACTCCCTTGCCACTCCCCTCCTGCTAAGTACCAATCAGCACCTCACACATCATTGAGCAACCCTGCCCCCTTAACCCATTTCCTTTTCTCTCATTCTTCCACACTGTTAGCACAGTCAGTCATTAAATTTGGCCCGCCCTCTATCAAAATGCAAACAAGCAAAAAAACACTAATTACCCAAATGCCTATACTGTTTCTATTTTACCATCTCACTGCCTACGAACAAACACTTGACCATTGTATTCACTACCCAAATGGTTAAACAGACATCCATGACTTCACACATAACACCAAACACTTTACCTTCCCCAGCACACCAAATATACCACCCTCTATAAAATACCACCCCTGTACAGCCACAAAACATAATCCTAAAGACAAAGACTATATAAAGCTTATAAACAAACTCCTAAAGCTCAGAATATCCTGTCACTATAACCTTATAACACATGGAGACATTCATCCCAATCCTGGCCCACCGACACCCAATAACCTCCACTCCCCTACCACAACCTCCACAGTCAAGCTACCCATGAATACTCCCACTAGTTCCCTCCTAGCATTTCACCTAAATATTAGAAGTATTAACAATAAGATTCCCAACATACACGCCCTCCTAGCAACCCACTCCCCAGACATTATGTGTCTTACGGAAACCTGGCTAAAACCCAGTACTACTGACAATGAGATACTACCTCCAGGATACAATATTCACCGGTTATACTGTGCTACAAGGAAAGGAGGTGGGATAGCAGTCCTTTACAAAAATACTCTAACCGTTAATATAGACACCATTCAACCTCCCCAATTCAATAATGCGGAACTTCTCATAACCAAGCTACAGATTAACCAAAACAAACACTTGAACATCGTCTGTGCATACATTCCAAAAGGCAACAACCATAAATACCCTAGAAGATCTCCTTTACTGGTTATCCACTACCTATCCCCAAGAAACCATAGTTCTTGGTGATTTTAACACCGACTGGCACCCCTGCTCCTCCGACCCCCCCTCACTCATATAAACTTATCTGGGTTTAAACAGACCATAACCACTCCTACTAGGATAAACAAACCAACCAACAAGGAAAGTATCCTAGACTCGATCCTAGTTAATAACCAACCCCAACTGTACACAGCTGGTACTCTCCTTGATGACCTCAGCGACCATTGTCTAACCTATATCATAAAACATAAGGCAGGAAACCCTCACCAGCCCAAATATAAAACATTTAGAAACAGGAAAAACTTTGATGCTGCTATATTCCAAAATGAATTAAAAGCAGTTGATTGGTCAAAACTAAAAAAATCTAACAATAGAGGAGGCCATAGATCACTTTAACACTAAATTCCTAACTATCCTTGATTCCCATGCTCCAGCACGTACAATAAAAACTAGATCAAATACAGCACTATGGCTCGCAAAAGATACCAAAGCTAAAATCAAAACTAGAAACAAAGCCTGGGCCAGCTGGAGAACAACCAAAGCCCCATTTGACCATCTCAAATATCGCCAACTCAGAAATGATACAAAAAATCTATTTTACTGGGTAAAAAAAGCTTCTACCAAAATCTCCTACAAAAACACCACAGCAACCCTCAAATGTTCTGGGCAGGCTTAAATCAACTACTTTGTCCAGGTCACTCCACCACCCCAACCCTGGCTAACTGCACCCATAGTTCCCCAAAGACTATAGCTAGCACCTTTAATAACTTTTTCACTGAAACAATCCAATCCCTAGAAAATCAACTAACCCCCTCTAACTTAAACCACATGCTTAATCTACCTAATAATCACCCAGAATTTAGCTTCCAACCAATATCCACTAGTTTTATCAAAACACTTCTAAAAAAACTAAAACCTGCCACCCTCACTGCTGACCTCCTCCTCCCCGCAGTCTACCTACAAATAGCGGCAGATGCCATTGCATATCCCATATCTATCCTCATCAACAGAACATTATCTGAAAATGCTATCCCCTCCCTCTGGAAAATATATCACGTCATCCCACTCCATAAAGGTGGTAGCTCCTCAGACATATACAACTATAGACCCATTGCCATTCTTTCCCCACTAGCCAAAATAATGGAGAAATGTGTACACAAGCAACTAATGCAATACCTTTCACAGAATAACTTACTATCGGACTCCCAGCATGGTTTCAGGCCGTACCACAGCACCACCTCAGCCCTTCTTTCCTTTACTACAGCCATACACCAAAACAGGAATGACAACAGGCTAACCTCTGCCCTCTTTCTTGATCTAGCAAAAGCCTTTGACATGGTCAACCATGAACTTCTCATTCTTTCACTAAAATCTATTTCCCTCAATAAGCCTGCTATCCAGTGGTTCCAGTCCTACCTGACTGGTAGACAGCAAGCGGTACTATGGCAGGGAAAACTCTCCAGCCAGTTACCTCTCACACTTGGTGTCCCTGAAGGGTCCATACTAGGTCCACTACTCTTCTCTATTTTTATCAACAGCCTCCACATTGCTGTCCCTAAAGCCACCTGCATTCAATACGCAGATGATTCCACTCTCATCTGCTCAGCCACCTCCCCATCTTAACCCAAAATACATTTAACACTATTGAGAACTGGCTCACCAACCAACGCCTACTTCTGAACCCCAATAAAACTAAACTTCTACTCTTCTCTCCCACTAGTAGATCCACAACACATTCATTCTCTGTCACATCTAACAATGGTACAACTATTTCCCCAGATAATCACACCAAACTGCTAGGGGTTATCATAGACAATAATCTCAAATTTGACCTACAGGTCAACAAAACCATACAGACCATCAATAAGAAGCTTGGATCACTGTATAGAAACAAGACATTTTTAAACCCACTGGCTAGGACTGCAATCGCCCGATCACACCTACTCTTTACTCTTTTATATGCATTGCCTGTACTCTCAAACCTCAACAAATCCGAACTAAGTAAGCTGTCTCATAGCTACAATCATATTGCCAGATTCGCCACTGGCTCCACCTATAGAACCCACCACTGCCAGAATGCCAGAACCTTAAACAACTAGAGTGGCTAGAACTGCCCAGCTTAATTCAATTCAATCAACTCTTAATAGCGCACAAAATTTTGTACCACCCTGAGGATACCCCCTCACTTAAAAATATTATTAAGCTATATAGCAACCTAAGATCCCTACGGTCAGCCGATAAGCTACTGGTCCAAACCCACAAAGCTAATAACTCTGCTGGTGAATCCCTGTTTGCCAGCTTCACTGGCAAAACCTGGAATTCATTGCCACACTATATAACCCTACAATCCTCCAAATGTCTCTTCAAAAAAAACTTCAAACAGTATCTCAAAGTGAATTGGTTATGTCCATGTACCAACCCTGATTAAAAACTAAAAAGTTATAAACTAAAAGCATATTCTGCAATTATCATACTTTGTAACTACATCACCAAGCTCTGCTTCCAGTCTGATGACTCTTACTTTTAATTGTCTGCCCATGAGAATTGTGAGTCCCTACTAGGGAACACTACTAACCCATTGTATATAATCACTTTGTTTTTATAATTGTTTGCTAACCTCTGTGTAATCTATGTAAGTTTGTCTATGTGGAGCTTTTCTCCCCGGGCCTCCGCTGAAAATGGACATGTATCCAGTCGGACTATCCCAGTAAACAAATGTAAAATAATAATAATAATAATAAATAAATAATTCTGATCACAAAAATAACAGCAAAACACATTTGATCTGCTTTGCAAGGGAAAATACAAACATGGACTTCCAAGATGGCTGTACATTGAGCAAGGATTTCATTACAGCTCTCTCTATATGAAGACTGAGAAATTGTTTCAAAAGTCAGTAAAAGTTAGCACTTTGGGTAAAATTCAGTTGTTGGCTAGTAAATGCATTGCTTGGATGCCAGCTGAGAAAAAAATCTGGAGAAAATAGCAAAAATTCAATCAGAAAAGAAAAGGAAGAAGAATAAAAAAGCACAGGCTGGGAAGAACCTTGCAGCCGTTCCCAAAATGTAGTTCCAAGTGTCAGCTTTAGTACAAGAGATGGCTCTCAATAATTCAGAGGAAAAAAATGCACTTACAGATGTATTTACTAAGTGAGACATTGAAGGAATATATGCAATCAAAAGATAAAAGCCTACAAACCATAGAATAAGTTTTAAATAATTAGAAAAAAAATACAGAAATTAGAGGATGAAATGAAGGGAAAAGTGGCTGAACTCAAAGCTTCTGAAGAAGAACTGTGTAAAATTAGTAAAGGTGGAAGACAGAGCACACAGGGAAAACCTGAGATTTTTTGCTATACTAGAGAAACTGGAAGGAATAGATTGTGTTAATTTTAAGAAAGCACAGACAGGCAACGGGACTAGTGTTCCACAGCTGGGTTTATTAATTAAGAGGTCACATTGTATGTATGCTCCAAATCTGGCAACGAGAAAGCAGTCAAGACCTATATTCATAAACAGGCAATCATAACAGAAGAGCTGTTCTGACAAAACTATGTCAGAAGAGAAAACTATCAAAAATTGGAATACACTATCAATCTGATCAGTAGCAGTAAGAATCCAAACACCAAGTGTACATGGGGACCAACAAACACAAAAACAATGCATGATTACCAACAAATTACTCAGCTGAGAGCAGTTTGTAGAAGTTAAAGTAATTCAGTATCTTTTGTCAAACAGATCAGTATGGAAGGAACAGCACACACTGAACACAAAAAGAGAGTGACAAATGAATGAACATACACAAGATGAAGATACTGAGAATGAGACCTGGACCTTTAAGAGATCATTTGACATCACTCCCCTCAAGAAGCAGGATTTTCACAGGGGTCAGGAAAGCACCTCACCAGAGAAGACATTCCATATGGAACAGACCCCAAATCATGTCTCCTCTATATTCACCACACCCCAATTAAGCAGAAAACACAGAGATTTCTGAAAAAAATCCATTTGCAAAAGGACCACCACCATGACTATTGGCACAGAAAAAAGGCAGACAGCCAAAAGCAACACCACATAACTGAATACCAAAACTATCAGAAATATCCAAGCACCAAAACAGGGAACAAGGAACAAGAAGCAGCCAAAGTGTACTTTAATGGAAACAAGCACCACAAGGTCAAAATATGGAACCACTCAAGCACACCATAACAGTAATCGAGGAAGGTGGACTCAGCATAGGAATAATGTTCATGCCTCACTGCAGAAGTGACACAGTGGGACTATTATTTTTTTTTTTAAACAGGAAACATCTTTATTAAATTATTACATATGGCAAAGGCAATCATACATTTATATAAATGAAAACAAACCATCTTAACATAATTTTAGCTGCAAACATTATACATCACAAACTATATTGACATAATTTTAGTTGCAAACATCATACATCACTTATAGTCATTGTCAGTTAAACATTGCATAGCTCATTCACATCCTTTCTACTTTTAAACCTTGTTCTTCTTCTGCATGTATTGTTCCCACATTTACCCTTTTTTCTATGTAATTTGCACCTACACTTTTCTAAAGATCCCAGTTCCAGTTGTTTTATCTCTGTTACTATATTCACTACTTCTAGTAAAGTTGGTTTAGACCTTGATTTCCATTTTCTAGTAATTGCTTTTTTGGCAGCCATCATAATTAGACCCAGCAAGGCCTTAATATGTCTAGACAATTCCGATTCTGTATCATAACTCAAAAAGTAATTTCCTTAGTTACACCAATTTGCTCACCCAGTATCTATGACAGTACAGTCTGCAGGGAATCTTTAAAGTCTGCCAGCTCATTACACTCCCAGAAAATATGTCCCCAATTACCTCTTTCTTCCTCAACACACCTCCAACATTTGCTGTCTACCTGAGGAAAAATTCTTTGGAGTCTATGTGGGGTATAAAAATACCCATGTAAACACTTCCAAGCAAAGATCCTAAATCTTCTAGACTTTGTTGCATATTTGGGAGGCATAGATATATACCCCCATTGTTATATTTGGGAGGCATAGATATATACCCCCATTGTTTCATTGTGAATTGCTTATCCAATCTCTCTTCCCAATCCTTTCTAACCTCCACTGACTGATTCTTATAGTTATCATGCAATATTTTATATCTTCTACTAATTATTTCTTTTTTAACAGCAGCTTCTGTTCTAAATTAATTTAAAGCTGTTTTGTAGGAAATTGAATCAAAAAGTATATTTTGTGGAAAAGAATATAGCCCACAATACTGGGAAGATATTATAAACAGGGACAGTACCAAGCAAAAAAAAAGAAGTAACTTCTCTCCACCAATGCATCCCTTCATCTGGTCTTTTGAGGAGAAATGTGGAGAAGATATCAGGAAAATCTTGAAACAAAAACTGCAAAACAGAGGTTTTATAACATCTCCAAAGACAAATTTATGTACTAAGAAGTCTGAGTAATGATAAAAGAAGACTTACGGAAGCAAATAAAAATGGAGGAATTTGTATTGCAGACACTGAAGCCTACAGAGTAATAATAAAAACAATGCTAAAAATATTATGTTCTACAAACCAAAGGGTATGGACCACGTAAGGGAAGAATATGATAAACCTGACACCATACTGAATGCCTTACATGAGGAAGAATTGTAACAAAGCAAGTGCTTTGAACTTCTGACTGTTCTCTTTCTCTAGCAACCTCAAGTCCCACAGAATCCCCAAGAATCTCACATGCCAAGCAATAATCACAAGGGCTGAATCAGCAACAGAACAAATTTCTATTTACACTAAAGACAGTACTTCTTTATGATTACTGTATCCAAGCCATGAAAGAAGCACTCAGCAATTACTCCATCCCCAAAGCCGAGGAACTCATACTAATGAAGGTGCTACTAGAATCCCTACTTAAAAAGAATGACTTCACATTTAACAACAAAGCCTACAAGCAGACAAAAGGAGTAGCTATGGGGGCTGTCATGCCCCTAGACTAGCTAACATTGCTCCTGCCCTCTGGAAGGAAGCCACAGTCAGCAACTCATAATTCCACATCTTGGTGGACTGCTACTACCACTTCATAGATGATACTTTCATTTGCTGAAAAAAACTCACTCTATGATACTGGTTGCCTCATGGACTATACTGAAAGTTCTACAGAGTTCCTTCATTTCACAGCACAATACAGCAAGGATAAAACAGAATTCTTGGACCTTACCATTCAGAAGAGAGAGGGTCATGATAGACCTGTAAATGGCTTATACAGGAAACCCACTAGAGTGAACGTCTTATTTCATGCAATCACCATTCACCCATAGGGCACTAAGTGTAATGTGATGAAATCACAGGGAATAGGGATGACCAGAGTCTCAGGGTAACTAAATATCTTCCTTAAAAATACTGAATAACTACAGAAAGAATTAATTGACAGAAGGGTACCAAGAGAGACTGCTTACTATTAATCTACTAAAGCCAATTAAACTCCTCAGAATAAATTCCATCTACATTTTAACCACCCAGAAGAGAGCTCAGTAGGTAAAGAAACATCTACAAAAACCTAAACTCAGAAAAGAATACAAATGCCATTAAAGATGCCATCTAAAACAACTGGAACATTCTCACTGGCAACCACTCCATCTCCAAAATACTTATTTCAGAACCTAGCTTCATCCTTAAAAGAGCATATAACATCAAACACTTCACTGAAAGCACCAAGGAACCTCCACTTGGCATGTCCACAACATGCACATACCCCTGCTTACGAAAACGATATAAGTTCTGTGTATTTGCAATCAAGAAAAACTACTTTTACTGCCCTAACACTGAGAGGAAATTCATGAGCAGGACTAGAGAGAACTGTAATAGTGATTCTGTGGTGTATAGAGTAAACTGTAGCAAATTAAGTCTCCTACATACGCAAAATTATCTGCCCAATGAAAGGAAGTTGTCAAAATACTTCTCAACTGCATAATCCTCTGGAAAAATATTTGCCAGCACTGTAAATGTTTTTATTCCATGTGGCAGAATGGATTAACAACAAGCCACTACAATGGGATACTAACTCCATACTCAAAAGTAAGGAGTACCTTGAATGGCAATTAAAACTCCAAACTTATAGGCCCCAGACACAATGAAATATGTTCCCTTAAAAGTGTTCTACAACTAAAGAGATTGGGCCACAGCAACTTTTGCTAACATACACAAAGACGTAAATGTACTATTTTAATTTGTTAGTTTCTTATCAGGTGAACTCCTCCAGCAGGATATTTATGGATGACTTAACCAGATTTTCTTATTTTCATCCCTAAATATGCAAGGTTAAGCCTATAAATACTGCTTTTTTTAAAATAATGCATTTACTACTACATACCTACACTGAGAAGAAACTCTTTCCAGTTCCTGATTTGCCCATGGATGCTATTCATCATCTGATATAATCTGCACTTGTAGTCTTATTTCTGTCATAAGTGATCCCATGCATTCGAATTATTATCTTTGATAAATACTCTATAGCTCAGAATCTTAAACATTTCCTTACTCAGAATAGTTTGTCTTTTATTTTAAAACATCTCTACATATACTACAAAAGAGCTTTGATGTCAAATTCTCCTCTTTTATCTAAGCTTACTTTTAATTTTATTGTTTGAATATTCTGATACCTGATAAGACTGGTTTGGTTTAACATCATGATCCCCACTCAGATCCAAAAGTTCAGCTGAAGTTGCACAGCAAGGGAAGCAACAAGAAACTGTGGCAACTCGGACGCAGTCAATGTTGTGAAGTGATAGGCTAGTGAGTTCCCATATAAAAGAGCAGTGGACGACACAAGATGAAGCTGAAGAGAATATGTCACAAGAAGATGTTCTGGAACTTTCTGTAGAATGCTAGCAGGGAATGGAGAACAAAGAATGTGCCCTTAGTTTAGAAGAAAATGATCTAAGTGAAGAGTTGCTTGATTTAACAGAGATGGATAGACCTGTTTAGATCAATGAAAAAAATAGATTACAGAAAGTCAGTAATTCCCAAAATGTTAGAGGTTTGATAAAACAAATGAACACAGTAATCAAGACTGTTTTTAAAAATTCATGTAATATAACATAAGTAAATAGGATATATTATTGTGCAGCTAAATTCATGACAGATACAGTCTTACCACAAAAACACAGGGCAGTAAGGGAAAGGAAGGGAAGAAATCAAATGTCATCATGGAAGTATTGAATAGAGAAAACTATAAAGTAATTACGAAAAGAAGTGTTGCTGTTACAAGAGTACAGAATAGAGAACAGATTGACAAATATACTTAGAAAGACAGACATGATAAACGAAACACAGTAACAAAACATACTATTGTACACTATAGCAAATAGTAAACTAAAGACAGTACAGGCAGAAAAAATGTAGAAGATATGCAGATAAATATAAAGCAAAAGTACAAAATAAACAATTTATTGATGACCTCAAAAAGTTTTATAGAGAATTGGGAAAAAGGCAAAAAAAAAAAAAAAAAATATATATATATATATATATATATAAAAATATATCTATATATATATATATATATATATATATATATATATATATATATATATATATATATATAACTATATAGAAACACCACCAAAAAGAGAAAAAATAGACACATTTTGGAGAAAAAGATCATAACAAAGATGCTGAATGGATAGAAGAAGTAAAATAAAGAATAAGTTCAAATATACGTGATATGAAATGAAATGAAGTAACGGCTAGAGAAATTGAAACAAAATTAAGAAAATCTCCTAATTGGAAAACCTCAGGCCCAGATACAGTACCCGACTTCTAGTTAAAAAGATTAACATCTTTACATGAAGATTTAGCCCTGAGTAAGAACTATTTATATATGCAACCCAAACAGACACCAGCCTGGTTAACAACAGTGAGAAACAATACTCCTTCCTAAGCGTGAACCTGCAAGCTATCCTAAAAACTGTAGACCAATAGCGTGCCTTCTGATGATGTATAAACTATACACTAGAATTGATGTTGACAGAGTTTATAGTCATGCAGAAGAAAACTCAGTCATGGCAACAGAACAAAATGGTAACAAAAGAGGAACAAAGGATAATTTGTTATTAAATAAAGTTGTAATGGAGAACTGTAAAAAGGGGAGGAATCTAGGGATGGCATGGATAGACTACAAAAAAGCATTTGACAACATCCGACATTCATGGATAAAAGAGTGCTTACAAATGTATAAGATATACCCTACATTGATTGATTACATTACAGTGACCATGAAACAGTGGCAAACCACTTTGTAGCTAAGCCAGGATAAAGACAAATTTTTAGCCCAGTGATAAAAATTTAAAAGGGGAAATTCCAGGGTGACATTTTGTCACCACTGCTCTGTTGTCTTGCTTTTAACCCATTAAGTTGTCTACTTAACAGATTAAGTCATGGTTACAATTTGTCTCCCAGAAAACAACAAAGTGTAAAAACTTCTCATCTTCTTTTTGTGGATGATTTAAAACTGTATAGTTCATCAGATGAGGAACTAGAAGCACAACTGCTAGTTGTCATACTTTCTCAGATGATATAAAAATGTAATTTGGTCTTGATAAATGTGTGAAAGCATCCTTTAAAACAGGAAAGATGTAGCACCAAGAAAATATCAGTCTGGGACAGGAATGTGATATAAAGGAACCTGAGCAGAAGGGAGTTGTACACAGTATATATATATATATATATATATATATATATATATATATATAATATATATATATATATATATATATATATATATATATATATATATATATATATGCATATGTGAAGTGATGAAGGGTCAGTGATAAAACATGAACAAATGCGAGTAAAACTTAGTAATGAATATTTTAAAAGACTAAAATTAATACTGAAAACAGGTCCAACATCTAGGAATAAAGTCCAAGCTATAAATCCATTTACTCTTCCAAAGTACTGGATCAGTTGGACAAGAAAACAAGAAAAATGCTGCATGTTTATGAAATGATTTATAAAAAAATCATTGTATACCAAGATTAAATATTCCCCATTCTGAAGGAGTTATGGACCACCTTGAAACTGATTCCATGTATAGATCTGTAACCGTAGGACTGCGTACATATCTGCTGACCTCACAAAATCTAGACATAATAAAAGTTTTAAAACATGAGGAGAATAAGTCTAAAATGACTTCCCTGCTTAGTTTAGCAGAAGCATATTGGTGTCAAGTGGAAATGGAAATCAAACCAGAAGTAGACAAAAATCTGCAGTAACACAGTGTGTCAGAAATAAGCAAAAGAAAGAATATAAGGTGAAGGAACAGATGAGAAGGCAAGAAATGTGGAAAAGGCATAAATATAGTTTCAAATACAGAAAATTCCTGGAACAACCTCGTGTTCATCAGGATCTAAGGCAGGAATAGTTAAGGAGAGGTGAATTTAAACCAAAAGATGAAATGTTAATATTGGCGGTCCAGGACAGTGAAATGTGTACACATCAGTTTACAAAGTCCATCAAACATGTCAAAGAAACAGATAAATGTAGGTTTTGTTGAAGTTTCTACCACATGGGATCACCAGCCATCAACAGTTCAAAAAATAGATGCAAGAAACCCAGCTATAGTAGTCCATAAAAAAAGACAAAAGTAACATTGATCACTGAAATTGCTACACCCAGTGATTACACAGTGTTTTACTTTGACTTAAGAATAGGGTCCATTCCCATCATGGTATTAGAAGCCCAAAATACTTGGAGAAATTAAACTGGAAGAACCCATTATCCTGCTATGCTTTTACTGATTTAATTACTGTACTCTAGATATATTCCTTTCTATACGTATGATGATTAATCTTTAAAACTAAACAATGTAAAATGCACCCAAATAGTATTCCAAATCCTCTAACCCCCCAGCAAAAACTATTTGCCTAGTCATAGTTTATAGATGCTGACATTTGTGCAGTCACTGAGTCATGGTTTAAGGCTGCAGAGAGCACCCCAGCTCTACCAGATTTCCTTCCACACATTCAAACCACAGACTGAAGGCATGAAAACTAAAGGAGGCGGTGTATCAATATTCATTAAAGATAAATACACCTATGGATTGGTTAAACAGAACAATTCCCTTGAATTACTTCAGGTGCAATTAACTGTAGGTAAGACACATCTTTGGATTATTGCCAGCTATAAGACCCCCCTCCATGAATCAGGACATCTACTCAGCCTACTTGAGTCAATCAAGATACAACCAAACACCCTAGTTTGGGGGTGACCTTGCCCAAAGGATCCTGGATTTTGTTAATTCCAATGCCTTGGAGCAGCTGGTTGACACACCCACAAGGGGCTCAAACATCCTGGACCTGGTGCTCACCAACATGAGGGACCACTGCACCTCCCCCCAGTGTGTGGCCATCCCTGGTGATATCTGACCACAAATCAGTCTTGCTAGAAGTAACTATAACACAAGACCCCCCCCTTAGCAACAACTAGACTAAATAACTTCTCCAAAGCCAATTACAGCCTCTTACGTGATAGCATAAATAGCTTCATAGCCCCTCCCCCCACTGATGGAACAAACAACTATGCTGAGTTATACACCAATGTTTTATACAAGCACCTGTACAATTGTATTGACTCTGCCATACCTGACAGAATCAAAGCAAGATCTTCAAGGAAAAACAAACCTGCCTTGTGGACAACTGCCATTAATAGGCTATACAACAGGAGAAAGAAATTGCTGCCTAAGACTAGGAAGGAATGGTCTCAAAACTGGAAGCACTCCCTCCTCAACTTAAACAAGCAAATAAGACTCCTAGTGAAGTCCTCCAAAGCTAACTACAAATCCAAATTAGCTTCCCTAACTAAGGATAACCACAAGGCATTTATTAGTTACATCCATAACCTCAAAGGTAAGGCCCAGTTTTGTGCTGATCTAGTAGTTAATGGTACTACATATATAGAATCTGTGGATATAGCAAACGTGCTGGCTGACAGGTTCAGTGAAAACTTCACTCCCCTGTCCCCACCACATATACCTCAAAGCATTGCTAACACCTGCCCTCACCGAGCATCTCCAAGAAAGCAGGTCTTAAATGCCCTCTCCAATTCCAAAAGCACAGCCTCTATGGGACCAGACAACATCCCTGTGTTCTACATGGGTTACAAAAAGAATTAGCATCACCACTGAGCACAATTTTCAATCACAGCCTAAGCACTGGCTTTGTCCCAGTGGAATAGAAAGCAGCTGCTTTCATCCCTTTGCACAAAGGAGGTGCATCCAGGGCCCCTGGAACTATAGACGCAGCAGCCTGACCAGCCTTATCTGCAAGGCCATGGAACAAATCATCATAGACCTTATTAAAAAAGATATAGAAAATCTCCAAATACTTGACCCCACCCACTGTGGCATTGTCAAGGGGAGATCATGCCTGTTAAACCCGGTGGACTTCTTCCAGATAGTCACCAAAGACCTAGACAAGGGCAAATCTGTGCATACAGCCTAACTAGACTTAGCCAAGGCCTTTAACATAATTCCCCACTCAGGCATCATTGAAAAAATAGAGGACTCCACATCCTCCAACAGACCTGCAACCAGTGGTGTTCCACAAGGATCGGTTCTGGGACCCCTACTGTTTGGAATATACTTCTCAAAAGTACAGGCTAAAACTAACGGACTGTAGCTGACAAAGTTTGCTGATGACTGTAAACTGAGAGCAGTCATTGAAACAACCCCACTGATGTCAGCATCTTGCAAGAAGGTCTTATGCAGACTAATGAATGGTGCCAAAGTCATGGTCTTAAACTTAATGCAAAAAATGCATTATCATGCTCTTTGGCAAGCACAATGTTCTTGCAAACTACCACATTAATACCAATACCCTAAGCACAAAGTCAGTGGTGAGAGATCTGGACATACAGGTTGACAGCAACCTTAACTTTGATCACCATGTCTCCACAGTGGTAAGAAAGGCATTTTATATTGCTCATCTCATAAGTAATAGCATTGCCTTGAGAAAAAAAAAGAGGTTATAATCCCCCTGTACTCTTCCCTCATCTGGCCAATAGTAGAGTACAATGCTCCCTTTGGTATGTTCCTTTCCAAACACCAGCAGCAATTGGAGAAACCACAAAGGTTCCTTACAAAGAACATTCAGAGTCTTCAAGATCTGTCTTACGCAGACAGAATGAAATCATTGTCACTTTACTCTGTGTCATACAGACTGCTCAGAGGTGACCTGTGCCTTGCATATGAAGCAATCTCTGACCCAACTTTAATGGAAATACTGCACATTTGCAACTCAAATGACACATAGGTCACTCACTCAAAGGACCATAACCTGGTAAGTGACATCAACAAATCTTGCTGGAGAGACAGATTTGTCTCACAGAGGTTGCCCAACCTTTAGAACAAGCTTCCTAGTTATGTTAAACAAAGCCCCTAAATGGCTCTATTTAAACATAATTTGGACAATTGGATAGGTAACCGGAAATTCACCCCAGGGGTTCCACCTGTGTCCCTCTTGAACAGGGGCAATAGGTGCTGATTTTAGTGTCTGCTGGAAGCAGACACCCTTGAGAACATGGGTTGACCTTGGCTAGGCTTGTAAGGGCCCTGGGACCATTAGCCTAGTAACCTCCTATGATCATGCTTAAAGGCATTACACAGCCAGGTGTGCTCTGCTGTGTAACTAACAAAGGCTTCCTTTTGTTGCTAATTAACTGACTCTTTCTTATGCAAAGTCTGTTTTTTTTTACTGTGTCTTTATTTTATTTTTGTTATCATTTCTAATTTATAAGTGTATACATTCATTTATTGATCTTTCACTACAACCTTAAATTAAGCCAATATTCTGACAAAGTCAGAAGGCAAAATAATTTTTCATTGCTAGCAATAAAGGACAACATAACATAAACAACTGCGCACTGTACCACAACTTTGGAATGTATGTAGGCATTAAGGATAAAAATGAGGTAAAAACAATTCTTTTATGAAACTTCTGTATATTCAGAAGTATGCCTATACCAATGTTTAGCTAAAAATTAAAATGATGTTTTTTTTTTATTTTTATATTTTGTTTATTTTTGGGGTATTGTTACGTGACAAGGAATAATAAAAATATGCTCAACATTTTCAAATACTAGTATAAATAATGCCCAGTCACAATTCCCAAGTAAATTAATATGTTTTATCACACTAGTCACAATCTACTATCATTCTCTGTTACAAACAGTCACCAAGGCCATTGACGAGGGGAAGGTGGTCCACACAGCCTACCTGGACCTTGCAAAAGCCATTATAGATAAGCTCACCAGCTTAAATATAAACCCCTATGTCACTAGATGGATTGCAAACTAGCTCAAGGACAAGAACCCACATGGTTAGAATTGCTGGAGCCATGTCAGACTCCAAACCAGTTACAACTGGTGTCCCACAAGGCTCAGTCCTGGGACCTCCCTTGTTCGGTATATATTTCTCGGAGGTACAGGCCAACACGGAAGGCCTGTGGCTGACCAAGTTCGCAGATGACTGCAAACTGGGTGCCATAATTGACTCTCCAGCCGACACAAGCATCCTCCAAAAGGGCCTCATACAGACAGACAACTGGTGCCAGAGCCATGGCCTCAAGCTAAATGCCAAAAAGTGTATAGTCATCCTCTTTGGCAAAAACAAAGTGCCCACAAATTACCACATAGGTGGTAATCCATTAAGTACAGAAGAAGTAATTAGGGACCTGGGACCCAAGTTGATAGCAATCTCTCATTTGACAACCACGTGGCTAAAGTGGTTAGAAAAACATTTTATATAGCCCACCTAATCATGAAGGGATTCACATCTAGATCAGGGGAGGTCATCATGCCTCTTTACTCATCCCTCATCAGGCCCATAATTGAGTACAATGCCCCTTTTGGGATGTACCTTACCAGACACCTGCAGCAACTGGAAAGACCCCAAAAGTACCTCACCAAGAGGATAAAAGGTCTCAAACAGATGCCATATGCTGCCCGGTTAAAGAAACTCCAGCTCAACTCAGTGGCATACCGCCTGTTCAGAGGCAATCTGTGCCTGACGTATAAAGCCATGTCCAACCCGGAATTAATGGACATGCTGCACCTCAGAAAATCCAAATCCCATCGAGCTACGGGCTCGAGAGACTTGAACCTCAACACTGAAATAAATAGGACATGCTGGAGGGACAGATTCATAACCCAGAGGCTCCCTTCACTCTGGAATAAAATCCCAGTCCAGGTTAGGCAGAGTCCCTCATTGACTCTCTTCAAGAGGAATCTTGATGAGTGGATGGGAGATCATAGGTTTACCCCGGGTATCACTTCTGTGTCACATTTAGACAGAGGCACAGTATACTAACCTTGAAAAAGGGCATAGCAAAATAAATTTAAAATGGGTGGTGAAAGCCAAACACATTCTGGCTAGGCTTATAAATGCCCTAGGGCAGATAGCCTAGTATGAACCTATGAACCTATATGCAGTCCATGATGTAACCTACTTTTGCATTACCCTCTTGATGGAACAAAATATAAGGAGTCTAGAAAATGCACTGTTCAGAATGATTTCTGTACATCTGAGGAAGCCCAAGCAATATGGGCAAAAGTGATTGTCTTGTACCTATTAAGATATGTTCTCACTCAGAATAAAGCTTTTAATGGATCATGAAGAAACAAGTTTGTGGAAATCATTCTGACTAAAGGTACCAAATTATTTTAACTTTTACAAACTATTCTTAACTGATTGATTTGCCTGGTACTCCTATATTGCCTCTGGCTGAAGTATTAAAATCAGGAATACCAGTGTGCTTTTGGAAAGTGTTATTCACTGTACTCTAGGCAGGAGTGAATCAAGTTTATCCCAGAAATCATGGGTCGTCAAAAGGTAGGAGTGAAACTCATGTTGTTATAGTTAGCTGGTTTCAGAATATATTTTCTTAGATGATTAAAACATTTGGGATACAAAACAGGTTAAGGATGAAATAAAAACAAATAGTTAACAAAGAATGAAACAAAAAGTTGAAGTGGACTCTGCTTCTTAATCTTCTTAAAATAACAAATCCCTTACAGAGAGTTTGCCAATGAAACATTTTCCATTCATTTAAAGGAAAATACTTGAGTAACAAAAAAGCCTAAGAGCTGATTAGAAGAATTGTGGGTACCTTGAGCTTGTACCAGAGATTGATTTTTAGGAAGTCATCATAGTCAGGAAGAAGACCAGTAACAAGATGAAATTAGTGAATAAAGGGTAAACATTTAAAGCATCAATCCATTAAATGCAGTTTAGACATGTTAGTTGTGATTTTGCAAGAAGAAGTAGCTGAAAAGACCAGAAGTTTGTTGACTGTGTTAAAATGGTGGGTGGGCTCTAAAGCATAAACCCAGTGTTATGTCAATAATGTTTGGAAGGATACTGAAGGAACTGAAGAAGTAACTGTAAGTAAAATAATTTTTGTTATTAACTATCGTATAAAATGCCATTATTTAAATTGCATGTTATATTACAAAACAGTTCTATAATTTATGCAGACAAAGGCTTTTTAAAATGTGAGGTAGGATAAGTTTTATCAGTAACTGATGTATATCCTGCTGATATTAAAGAGCAAAGTGCTTTTTAAAATTGATATGTAGGCAGGATTTACACTATAAAACATAGAAAAACTGGAAAGAATGAGTTTAAGTTAATATAATGCTGTGAATCCTAGGCTGCTGGAGGCATGTAATAGTCTATTGATCGTATTATATGTACAATTAAAGGATATATTCCTGCTTTATATAGGTGGATGCTTAGACTAACATCCTTAGTCTGAGCTAAAAATGGGATTCTTTAACCAGATACTTTTGAAAAGGTAAAGGAAATAATAAAAATAATGAAAAGTGCAGTTCCTTCTTACATCTGCAAAGTTGCTACCTGTTTTTTTTTTCCATTAACAAATGCTATTTGAGACAATGAGTCTGCAGGTGCAATCAATTAATCAGGAAAGTTATGAACAGTATAATCTGAATGAAATGTACAGGGTATCAAATATTTACCCGTTAAAGTGAAACTGGCAAGCAGTTTGGTGAAAATAAATGATATTTAAAACTGAGTTATGTCCCCAGCAGCTTTAATATCTTAAAGCAATAAACAATTATTTAAGGGTTTCCATCACACTCTTTCTTAAGACCAAATGTTAAAGATTACTGAAAGCGTGCAATTTGCTTTTCACTTCTGTGAGGGGAATGGGAATAAGATAATGTGAGACAGCAATCTGTGTAAGTGGGAACACAGATTCTAGCTTGCAATTTACCAAAATTAACTCTCATTTTAAAATAGTGCATCTGGATGCATCCACTGATTGAGGGACAATGACCCCTACATGGAGGGGTAAACATCCTTTTTTTAAAAATGTATATAGTTTCATGTGTTTTCTGTGAATTAAAAGGAGTTGAGGTTTAAAAAATATATATTTATTTATTTTACTTCATGAGTGTTTTATTGAAGTGAGAAGTCTGGGAAAAGGTGACACAAGCTGAAATAGAGATGAAAAGAAGCTACTAAATATTCATGTTGCCAGTCATTAGTGTAGGCATGTAAGCTGCACATTGGCAACATACTATTCAAAATAAATGACATGTATAATATGTGGAAGTGACAGCTTTTTTATCAGAATGGCTGCTTTCTCGATATTAACATGGAGTGTAAATGGCCTTGTAAGTATAGACAAAAAACAGAGAGTATTGATTGCATTTGAAATCACAAATATCTGGGTAAGTCTACCAATTGCTGATAGCCTACAAACCACATCTCAGGAATCAACTTGCGATTAATGCTTCTGTTTTGCTCCTGTTCAGAGAAGGAGCACAATGACATTACTTTCTAGACTTTCTAGAGACTGCCAATCACTGCAAATCCTGATTCTTGGGAGATAGCTTAGGATTAATGCTACTGTTTTGCTGCTAGTGAGGGAAAGAGCACAGAGAAAATGATTCCTGACTGTCTGTGATTGGGCAGTATGCATCTGACCTCCCTGACTAATCTAGCTTGGGACCATTGTGCAACTTGGCAATCTTGCACTGAGCTGCTGTACATGCTGTCCGAGGCATCTACAAGGAAAAAGCTGCAATCAACCCACAAATGCAGAGAACACTTGTGATGAAACTGTTGATCACCAAAGAACCTGTCACCTGCTTCTTAAAAAACAACTTTAGATTAATGCTACTTTTTTTGTTTTTTGTGAGAGAAGGAGCAAAGGGACACTGATTCCTAACTGAGTGTAACTGCAGTGAGACTAGCTCTAGTAGTAGCCATCCTGTGACATACAGTGATAAAGCCCTGACTATGGCCCAAATAACCTAGGTTCAATTATAGGCTTGGATGACCGACTGAGCAACATGGAGGGATGGGCATTACCATTCTTGGGAGGGCGATGATGTGGTTGTCTCCTGTGACAATCTCTGGTGGAGGCAGGGAATGTTGCCTGGTAGGAGGCATAATCCAAAGAGCAGGTGGGGGTGGAAAAAGCTGAGCTGCTGTAGAGGTGGGGTGATGTGCTGCAAAATCTCCATTGCACGCTTGCTCCTTGGACATAACCATATCATTGCATCGGAGGGAGGACTGGGTCAGGAATAACTAAAAAAATCCCCACAGTATATGGGGATGGCTGAGAACTGCAGGACACCATTAGGTTTCACAAGCAACCCTGGCAAATTAACAGAAGTAAGTTCTCTGGTATTTAGGAATAGCTGGTAGACCTAGCATTTATATGGTGAGCTGGATAGAAGTTCTGTAAGAATGAAGTAAGGGAGGAGGACCAAAACAAAAAAAAATAATAGTAGCCAGGTAGTAGCCAATAGGAAATCACCACTATCATATTTGCTAACCTACTGAGTGACTAAATTAGTGATTTTTTTTTTTTTTTTTTTTTTTTTGCTTAAAGTAGCTTACTGGTTCTTTCTGGTGGCAGAAGAAGGTTCCCAAACTATTTCTGAGTTATACCTGCTACTGAGGCTAAGTAATAGTATTGCTATTGGTTGGCATGCTCTAATGAGCATTTTGTTGCTTATTTTCTGAGTTATAAATAAGATGATTTAGCAAGATGATGCCTATCATGCAGTGACACACTGTATACATGCAGGTATTTAAAGCCTTAACTTTCCCTGTACAACCTACTCCCCTAATTCCTTTTGTGCTTTAAACAGTAAAAAGTTGCATAAAGAGACAGTGGTTTATACCAGGCATACGTTGTTCTTCATGTGTAGACATAGATTTTTTGTTTTAGACATATAGCACCTCCAGTAAATCAATTCCAAATCTCACAGGTGGAACTTCCTCTACAGACCGCACTAGCAAGCACCTGGAAACATGGATTTGAACTTTCTAATTATCTCTATAGCTAGCCTGGTTGAAATGGGCATTCTGAAACTGTAACAATTGTCTCATGTTAACTGATAACCACCGACTACTTGAACTGATGGACACATTGAAAGATGTAGTTGCATAATGTTATTGGTGGCAAAGCTCTCACATAGAGACATGACAATTAACAAGTAGGTGGTTAATACCACACAACACCTCACTAAACAGAGCACACACAACTCGCATCAAACACACAGACCTTCATGTGGTGAAGTTCTTAGAAGTAAACTACCTAACCACAAAGGCCTCCTAAAAGTAACCTAAAAAACAATTACCCTCAGCAACCACACAAACACACAACACAGGCAGTACTCACCATCATACATATGAGACTCACACACTCATTTCAAAATATGATAAGGCAAACCTCCACACAATACAATATCCTAGTCATAGGTGACTCCACAGTGAACTACACTGATGAAGCACTCACCAGGCTATGCAAGGAGAGGATCATGATCACTTGCCTAGGCTCTGCCACATTGCACAAGCACTCATGTTTGCTCCATAGGTAGACATATGACACAGTCATAGTACACGTGGATATAAATGGCTTGAGATGTATCTCTAGACTATATGAAGACAGGCATGATGGAGCTCTTCAGAATGTGTGTCTGAGGCTAGTATGAATGCCTTGAGCAGCATTCTGTCATAACCAAGAATGATGCTACAATACAAACAAAGGCTTGTTGTTTTCAACAATTGACTTAGCTTCCTGGTATCATTCAAAGAGTGTACAATATGTATCAGCCTGGGAGGATATGTTAGACAGTCCTAACTGATTTGCCAGGGATAGCCTGTACCTCTCCCCTTAAGGCTTTTGTATATTTGCTAAATCCTTGTCTGCCTCACAGTGCCTTTTTAGGCAATGCCAGTCTTCTAAAGCTTCCAGCATAGCAAAACAGAATTTGGATAACATTAAGTTATTGCTACTCAACATCAGAAGCCTTAACAAAAAACTCACTCCACACAAGCACTCCTTACCCAGGAAAACATTGATATATGCATCATCACAGAGATCTGGTTCAGGATCAATGAAAGCACTCCATCAGTGCAGGGTATGAATGCTTATCACAATTTCAGGCCCACAACATTAGACAAAGACAATGAAGGCAGTGGTGTCTTCATATTCTTAAAAAAAATCACCTCCAGGCTCTTTAGACAAGATAATGACCTGGAACACCAGCACATCCAACTTACTATTAATGAAACCCATTATCATATTATAGCTAACTATACAACCCCCTCTATGCTCCCTTCATCCCACACCTTCTACTTAACAAGTATGGAGTCCTTATGTATTAAGCTAAACATCATTCTACTTGGAGACTGTAACAACCTCTCCATAAACTAAGACACTTACACATCCTTAAAAATATATACCCAGAAATTTATGGATTTCATCAATCCAAACTCTCTGGATTATTTGGTTAGCACCCCAACCAGGGGTGATAAAATCCTGGATTTAGTTCTTACCAATATGGAGCAGCTGTCCTCCTCACCAACTGTAACTTCCTCTCTAGTTAAATCAGGCCACAAATCAGTCACATTCACCAAAAGACTGATGCCTGAAACAACTTCAAATACCTCTATATTCAGAGATTATGTGAAGACTAATCTACTAAAACCGAGTGATTACCTGGCTAAATTCAAAATTCCCTTCAATCCTGACAACCCCACTCTGTATGCAGAATCCTTTACTGCCAAATTCTGTGGATATGTAAGTAGCTGCATAGATTCATATTCACCCATCAGAGATAAATACAACTCCAGATTCAAACATATACCCCTGTGGTGTTATCCTAATATAAACATGATTTAAAAAAAAAAAAGGTATTCCAGGATTCAAAGATGGCCACTGTACTGTGAGCACTGCTAGCACCTAGTTCTCTGAACTACCCTGGATCAAAACAAACCCAGAACCAGAAGACAAACCAGAGTTAAAAAAGCAAAAAATAACTCTGAATATCTACTTTAAACAATAATCAGCAACTAAAAGAGGAAGAAAAAGTGACAGATTTCTATTTGAGACAACAGGATTAACTATGATTTATGAAAAATAGTCCAAGCCATGTGGTGTTAAGGCCCCGCAACTGAATACAAAGACTGGGGGAAAACTACAAACAGCAGGATGTCGAAAGAGGAAAATATTATGGAGACCATCACAACTAAGACAAAATTCTCAGTTCTAGCATCTCCTGAAAAAGACTTCACTACTAAAAGGCAAAAGACAACTAAATAAACAGACAACTCTAAATCTGCAAATAAACCCAAGACAGACCAGACAGCTAATTTGGAAGATATAAAAGCTGCCTTACTACCTATTCGACAAGCAATAAAGGACCTATCCTTACAATTTCAGATCTTTGGTGACTCTTTCAGTCAAATAACTAGAATGGAAAACTCTGAGTCCAAAATAGCAGAAAATGAAATAAAAATAGACTCTATATCTAAAAGAACTGATTCCCATGGCAAAGAAATACAAAGCTTACAGGTAAAAATAACAGATCTTGAAGCAAGGTCTCGAAGGAACAATATTATCATCAGAGGAATGCCTGAAACTGTGACTCATAATAACCTAATACCAACAATCAGACAAATAATAAACTCCTTGCTAGATGAATCGGAATAATACATCAAATGACAGTAGAAAGAGCCCACAGAGCTCTGAGAGAAACACAATCAACACTGAAACCAAGACCTGTATATATCAAAATACTAAACTTTCAAGATGTAAATAAAATCATATTGGCAGCAAAGAAGAAAGGCACACTTACTTGGAACAATAACAAAATGTCCTTTGCACACGATCTTCCCATTCAGATTAGACAAGCAAGGCAACTCCTCTCTCCATATTGCAGGCTTCTAATTGAGAAAAAAATCGAATTTCAGATGAAGTACCCAAATACACTTATTTTCTACATTAAAGAAGTCAAATACATGGTCGCTAGCCCCAATGAAGCAAAATAAACTTTTATGGCTGTTTCTAAACAGATTCCACCTTCAGAAATGAAATAAAACCAGAAAAACTATAAACACCCCATCGAGTGAAGAAATAAGCCGTTCCACAATCATTCTAGATGGGAATCCAACCCTTACAGCTTCCCCTTGCTCCCCAAGCCTTTACATCTATGAAGTGAGCCACGAGGAACATAGGAAAAGGAAATACAATCTGGGTAGGAACCAAAATCAACTGCCAGTTTCCGATGTGCAAATTTCAAGAAGGCACCACCTCCTGGGACTTTGGATGACTAAATCATTCCCCCTACAATCTCGAGAGCTCCAATATGAAGACCAAACAGCCTGAAAGAAGATATAGCAACCGGTCTAACATTCTACCAACAGAAAAATGGAAATTGACCTCATCAACCAAGAAATAGCTGCTGAATACAAGAGGACCAGTAAACTACAAACAAAACCTTGAAGAAATGAGGTACTGTTGCACTGAATCTCTAATTAAAACTGTACACCCATTGCCATGGAACTAAATATAGAACCCAGTCTTAAATAGCAGATAAGGAACAAACTGTTAAAAACTGGGTAGTTTACTGATAAATGATAGGGAAAAATGAAAAATGCCTTGTATAAAGACTATACAATATTAAAGTATTTTGAAGAGGAGAAATCTCAAGAACACACAAATGTAACCTAACAGGTTGCAGAGAATGTAAATATACCTCAAATTTGTAAGCTTTAGCTGATGACCCAACTGGCTTGGATGCCCTTTTTTTTCTCTCTCTCTCTCTCTTCCTACCCCTGAATATAGGTGCCAAGGACACATTTTATAACCCATATAGGTTTGTGCGGAAGTCTTTCTAGGCACCTAAGATGGACAAAAAAAATGGATAAATGAAGGGGAGGAAAGAGAAGTACAATGTTAGAAAAATGTAAATATGACAAGTTTGACTCTTAGCTAAGAATATTATGTTACAGAACTTGACATAATTCACTGTGGAAATGTTTATTAATGTCCTGTTTAACACACTGTTAGTAGGGGTAAGTCACAAGTTAAAAAACATAAATGCTGTACTTTAACTGTAACAACATGACTGTGTAAATAGTTTGATAGAAGAGTCTAGGGACATTATCAATAGTGCTTTTCGAGGGAAATAGTCTGTTTTCCTTTGTCCGCATTGTAAATAGTAACGCAAGGGGGATAACACATATAACATTTGTACACAAAGAGGAAACACAACCCAAAATTAGTTGGAGAAGTAAACCTCATGCTGAACTTTAATTCTGCCCCCTGATTATTCCTGGTCCAAGAGTACAGTAGTTAGGCATAGGGTAGGGATGGGGATACTCAGATGCTTTCCAAAATTATCATGCAATAACACATACAAAGATCATAAATCAAAAGTAACATACAAGGTACATTTAATGAACATACTCAATAAATAAATGTGGGAATTTGATTCATGGAATGTTAAAGGACTCCAAAATAAGCAAAAAAGAAAACTACTTGTACACCTCACACTGAAAACCAAAGCCCAACTTTATATTACAAGAAACACACCTCACTATAGAACAATGGACAGAAATTGGCAAGAAAAAATGGATAAGACAAATCACAGCCTCAGAGGGAAAAACAAACAGTTCAGGAGTAGCCATAATAATTAAGAACCAATTCCAGGGAAAAATACTTAAAACCCAAGCTGACAAGGAGGGAAGATGGTGCTATGTAACATTTACTAACCCCACACTTCCAAAGCCTATAATGGTACTTAAGGTATACGCACCCTGCAACAATCAACAATATTTTTTATGTCACTATACCCAACCTTAAACCAATTTAAAGATCATTACTTGGTGATTGGGGGTGACTGGAACACATATCAAAACCCAGATAAGGACAAATCTAACCTGACTCAAGCTTATAATAAACAAGCCTCGTTAGCTATAAATGAACTCAAACAAGACTTCAAATTATATGACCCTTTTAAATATGGGGATAATGACGACAAAACTGGGAAATTTACATTTTATTCGCAATGCCACAAAATGTGGTCAAGAACAGATTTTTTTCCTAACCTCAGATATAGTTATTAACATGGACCCAACAACTATTCATACCAGATTTTTCTCAGATCATTCTAAAATTACGCTTAACATTAACTGGGACAAAAATATATATATAGCGAATAGAGGTCATAACTGGTCACTAAACCCTAATTTGCTCGTTAAAATGGATGTAATAAAAGACATAGAAACAATACTAAAAACATTCCTTACAAATATTGCTAACTCCCAAGTACCAATGGACATAGAATGGGCTGTGACCAAAGCACAAATAGAGGACTATTCATCAAAAAAGCAGCATACTATAAAAAAATTCAGCTGAAAGAAGAACATGATCTGAAAGTGAAAATAGAGCATCTTGAAAAATAATTACTAAATAACCACAAGAAGCAAACAGAGATAGATCTTTTAAAACTACAAAGGGATCTCTATATGTTAGAAACCAGAAACCTATCATTTTATGAAACTAGAATGTTAGCCACCTATGCTGAAGAAGCCAAACTACCATCTCGAGCCTTGGCCAGGATTATTTCTCAACACAAAACTGTCTCCAAAATATCAGAAGTAAACTACAGGAACAAAAATTACACAAAAAATGAAGATGTTGTTAAAATATTTGAACAAATATACTCTCAGATATATGGAGAACAAACACTACAAGCCTCGAAGGAAGATAGAACCCTTTTCCTTCAAAGTCGAAGATTTCCTAAACTAGACCTAGATCAACAAAAAAAAAATAAGTGAACCCATATCATTTAATGAGATAATCACAACAATCAAACACTTAAAAGCACATAAGGCTCCAGGTCCGGATGGACTCACTTCGGAATTCTATAAAACATTTACCCCCTTGATTGCCAAAATACTATTCTATATACTGAACTACATAATAAACAATAAGATAAATGATATCCACTTTAATGCTTCCAAAACCATTATTATAATAAAAGAACATGCTGACCCCAAAAACCCTGACAGCTACAGACCTATTTCCCTTCTAAATATAGATACAAAAATATTAACCGCAATACTTGCAAATAGAATGAAAAACTTAATAGAGAAAGTCATCTCTTCTGAACAATCTGGATTTACATCACATAGACAGACTAGTGACAATACACTAACATTAGATGCATTAATATCCTATGCAAACCATAATAACACAAACATCTATGCAATGGTGGTAGATGCCCACAAGACTTTTGACAGTCAACCTAGAATTTCTACTACAAACACTACCTTACTTCAGTATACACAATAACTTCATTCAGATCATCCAAACTCTCTATAGTAACCCATACACATCCCTATATATAAATAAAACGTGGTCAAATAGAATCCTGATAAAAAATGGAACAAGACAAGGATGGCCGTTATCACCCTTCCTTTTCAACCTATACTTAGAACTACTCTTTTTATACATTAAACAAAATACATACCATAACCCCCCCCCCCCCAGTAACACACAATTTCAAAATATTTTTCATCACCTTTGCAAACGATTTGAACATATACTGTACTACACCGAACTCAGATATAAACAAAATAATAGCTGCAATTGAACAATTCTCAACTATGTCTAACTACAAACTAAACTTTAATAAAACCAATATTTTTCCTTTAAAACCACCCAAACTTCTCTCAATAATACCACTATTACACACAATACAAATACAAGAAGAAATTAAATATCTGCGAATTACCTTCTTCCAGAATAACAAGAACTTTTATCAAGGTAATATAACCCTTAAATGGCAAAACATAATGCAAAACTGCAAAAGATGGAACAATCTAAAATTATCATTCCTGGCCAAAATCTCAATAATTAAAATGAACATTTTACCTAGATTAATATATATATTCATGACATCACAGATAATTTTACATACTACATTTTTCAAACAGATACACACTTTTCTAGCAAAATTCATATGGGAACTCAAAAAAACAAGGATTTCCTATCCAAAATTAACACTTCCCAAGAACAAAGGAGGACTGAGTTTACTGGATTTTAAAACCTACTACTTGATTATTAACACGAACAGAATACTGAGAAAAGCTGAACACAATTCAACAAAAAATTGGTCTCCTACTTGGGTAACAATCTACTATAGATATGTTAAAGCACTAGGTATTAATCCCAAAGGACTACCGTTCCTTAACCAAAAAGAAATACAAACTTACAACATCATAGATCCCTTAAAACACTCTATTAACATAACACAAAAACTCTTTCAGTCTCTGAACCTTGGACATGCCATGGAGATACTACAATCCCTCCATAAAAACCCAAATCTAAAAATAAACAACAAGATGCTGAACTTGGATCCTTATCCCTGATTAAAAGATAAAACAATTCAAGATATATACCCATACTTCAACTGTTCGATACAAGAAATGAGGACGAACCTAAATCTTCCCAAATCACACAGAATAATTCTAAGGCAAATTAAGGAGTTGTGTTCCAGTTACATCAAAAACACTAATATAACCAACAGTGACATAGAAACCTGTAATTTGCTTTGGAAAACTATCCTCTCAACAAGGAAAACCATCACTAATTCATACAAAATGATAAGCAATATTAAATTCCAGAAGGACCTTCTTTTCTCTAACTACTGGAGAAAACTAAATCCATCTATAGAGGACCAACAAATAAGCTAAGCAATCAACCTAACACTACAGGTCATACCCCTCAAAAAGTTAGCTTACACTCAGCTCATGATCAATAACAACGCATATTTCACACTTGCAATCCTTCATAAATTCAATGCATCGAAATCACCATTCTGCCCACACTGCAAGGATCAAGTAGCTGACTTATTTCACCTATTTTGGAGCTGCAAATGTGTTTATAAGCGCTGGAACTCTTAAAATACAATTACAAAAAATGGGCTATCAAACATCTACATTAACATGGGAATTTACCATACTACATATTCTCCCACCTAACATCCCAAAGAAACAAGCAAACACACTCTTAATAATGTTTCTTCTAATGAAACTATATATAGCGCAGAAATGAATAGATCCAATAAGTTTCTCTTGGGAGGGTTTTAAGCAAATAGCCATAAAACATCTCTTGGCTCATAAAATAGTAATGCATAAAAGAAACAAAAACATAAAACACAGGGAACTCTGGGAACAAACCTTTAACATTATATTAGCATAAATCACCATATAGACACTTAGGAACACACCTCAATAGAATCTAGAAATACACACATGATAAATCAGTTAAACCATGGAGCGGACATTGAGTGTATGTACTGTATGTATACTAAGGGATATAACTGTGAAAGCATCTATGTATATAGTGTAAATAACTTTGTTATATTACCTACATTCTATAATATGAATCTGGATGTATAACATGTCTCTATGGTCACGCTGTTTAGATGGTATTGTTTGTGACTCATATAAATGTAAAATGAAAATAAAAATTATTGGAAAAAATGTATTCCATGCCAAAATAAATTTAATTTTCAAAATGCCAAAAGTGCTTTGCTTAACTAAATAACTCCAGACCCTGATCAAATCAGCCAAACTCAGATATGAAGTAGAAGTAGCCACCCAGATGAAGGATAACCATAAAGCCTTCTTGAACTATGTTAGAAACCTCAGAAATAATGCCCAGCACTGTGCAGAGCTCACAGTAAATTATAACACATACTCAGACCCAGTGAATATTATCAATAAACTGAGAGTCATATTTAGCTAAACTTTTGCCCCCCCTCCCCTCCTATATTCTTAGATCACATACCCACATTTACAGCCTCCTCAAATCACATAAGAACAAGTCCCCAAGGTGCTATCTAAGGTCAAGAGTGCTGCTTCTATGGGCAGAACAACATACCAGGTTACCTGCTGGTCAACCTGAAATATGACTACCCAGACATTCTAGATAGTCTGTTCAATATCAGACACAAAACAGGTTTCATTCTGGATGAATGGAGGACAGCAACAATCATTCCCTTCCACAAAGCTGGAACTTGAATGGACCTGGAAAACTATAGACACATAAACTTGACCAACATCATCTGTAAGACTATGGAAAAGATCATTATGGGATTAATACATATGGATGTAGGTAACCTACAGACTCTCAGTACAAGCCATTTTGGATTCAATGGCAGTTCGTGCCTACATAACCAGGTAGACTTTGAAAAAGTTACTTCAGCAATAGAAGAGGGTAAATCTGTACATATTGAACATCTAGACCTCACTAAGGCATTTGACACCATCCCACACACAGTTATCATAGATGAACTCTGAGCTAAATGTAAATCCATGTGTAACTCATTGGCTTACAAATACATCCCAAAAATATAAGAGAAGTTCATCCTCCTCCTCCAAAGTACCTGTTGCTAGTGATGTACCCCAGGGTTCAATCACTGGACCACTTCTATTTGGCATTTACTTCTCAGAGGCCAAAAATAATGTTAGGGGGTTATGGCTGAACATATTTGCAAATGATTGGAAATTTGGTGCCATCATAAACTATTCAGAGGAAACCATGATCCCTCAACAGGACCCATCCCAAACATATAGCTGAAGTCAAACTATGGACTAAACTAAATGCCAAGAAATGTATAATCATATCCTTTGGCAAGCATGACTCCCTTTGCAATTTGATAATTGCAACACATTGATAATACACCCCTGAAAACTGACCTCATATTTAAAGATCTGAGAACCTATGTCAACAAAAACTGTCCTTTGATCATCATGTGTCTACTATTGTAACGAAACAGAGTACAAAGGATTAGTCCATATAAAATCACTTTAACTAGCAGATCTAGGAGACTCTCTCTCTCTCTCTCTCTCTCTCTCTCTCCAATGTCCTCCCTGTGGGACACCTTATTGAAGTTTCAAGTAGTTTATTCAGTTGAGTAGGTAGATAGATGAGTGTTCCTGTTGTAATACATTGCATTACATTCAACAGGTCAGTTATTTAAAGGCAGTTGGAGACAATTGTTGGAGGATCCAGGTGAGTTGATTGGCGGAAAATCTGTTAGACAGAAAAATAAGAACCAATCCCAAAGCTTAGAGCATAGTCCCTTATTTGAATATTCCTGAAAGACACACAAGGGCTTACCAGCTTAGCAGGCTGTGGAACCTCATTCCTAATTTAAATGTTATTTTTAACAAACAAAAAAAATGACAATACACCATGAACTAACACTATAGAATTATATTTAAGAAAACACTGTCACCTGAGTTTCATCAGGTCCATCTAATATAAACCATCTAATCCAAATGACAACACATCATGATCTAGCACTATAGAAATATATTTAAGAAAACACTTTTGCCTGAGCTTCATCTGGTTCACCTAGTACAAACCACTCTATTAGATGTGAATAACACTGAGTGTGAGACAGTCCCCAACAGTGATAGAAGAGTAAACAATATAATAATGACAGATTTGTGGTATCAAGGGTTATTGGCAGTGGAACTGACATGTATTTATATTCTATCTAAAACTATTATGGACCTTTGGAGAGTTTGGGGGTTAAGCTTGCAATAGGAAATATTATTTATGGTTGTGGAAGAGAACCTGTTCTGCAACAGTAAGGCAATATCAGGGGACCTAGGAGGGAAAATATAACAAAAGAGGGTGGAGTTATTGAATAAGAATATGAAGATATATGTCTAAAAGATGTGAATTTAGTAGTAAGAACTCAGACAGAATTTACAAATTCCTTAAAATATAATAATCAGAGTACACTAGAAATCAATTATATTTCATAGTGGCATGCTTATTTAAATAAAAACTTTTAGACCTATCCAATAAATATATCAGATCACACACTGATAAAAGCTATAATAAAGATGCAAGGCATTGATGTAGTGACATACTGACACTTTCCTACCTATCTGTTAAAAAGTGAGGAATTTAAGGAATGGATAGTGGATATTATTAAAAAGTTATTAGGGAAGATCAGAATTACTTCAGAAGGGATAGCTATTAAGTGGGATAAAATCAAAATAAAATCTAAAAACATGCTAGAAATAAGAGAAAGAGAGAGAGATGGGAAATAAGTAATAGGAGTTATTTAGAATGGATGACAAATGTTAAAGTATTGCAGAATAAAGGAAATCTCGCAGAACAAGAAGAGGAACAACTACAGAGTGCTAAAGTGAAAATACTGGAGTATTTGGATAGTATGCATTAGTCTAGAAGGATTGTCATTAAGCAAATGTTTTTGAGTAGACCCAATATTGAGATAACTCTCCCCTTTGCCATGTACCTAACCAGGTACTTGCAACAGCTGAAATGCATTCAAAGATTCTTCACCAAGAGAATCTAGGGTATGAATACCCTGTCCTACACAGACTGCCTTAAGGCCCAATCTCAGTGTTCAGTCTCCTGCAGGTTACTGAGAGGTAATCTATGTCTGGTATATAAGACATCCTACAATACAGCTCTGATGGATCTCTTGCACATACACAAAATAAACAGCACCAGAAACATTAGATACAAGGACCTGAACTTTGCCTGCAACATAAATAGAACATGCTGGGAAGACTGGTATCTGTCTCAAAGGATCACTGCACTATGGATTAAGTTCCGCACCCACGTGAAGCACAGTTTATCCCAGACCCTATTCAAATGAAACCTTGATCATTTAATGAGAAATTGCAAATTTACCCCTGGTTTCATGCCTATGTCTGTGATGGACAGAGATTGACAGTAAGTAAACTAATCCCCAACTAACATACCATCCCACATAACCCTTAGCTACCTTCTTACTAACACACCCCATCATATAGGCGTCCAAGGTACACAGAGACAAAAATGAGCTGGGTTGCAAGTACCTGATGGTCATTATCCTTAGTATAAACATATGAACCTCTAAACAATGACTTGGGCAATAGAAGGTAGAAAGTTGTAACCAAATTTAGGGAATCTATGGCAAGAAAAATAACCAAAGATCCTATAGAGGTATTGGAGATATTCCAGAAATTTTAAGAATATGTTTATAAAGTATAGAAAACCACAAAAAGGCACAAATGGAAATATTTATGGAGGACTTAATTATTCTAAAGGGAGAGGAAGATGAGGTTCAGCAATTAATAGCTAAAACAGGAAGGGAAATGGGGATGTACAATCAATCAACAGGGAAGCCTTCAGAAACAGATGGCATTCCTGTGGGAATCTGAAAGGTAGAAGGGAAGAAAGGGATAACGTTCTTGATGGTTTTGTTTAACAATACTTTAAGGTGTGGAATACCAATATCTTGCAAGAAACTGGTTGCTGTGTTACCCAAAGAGGGTAAAGACCTATCAGTTCTAGTTTCATATATACCCATTTCAATTTTAAACCATGATTATAAAGTATTTATGTGTATATTAGTTAAGAGAATAGCAACAGTGTTACCAGAGTTTATGGATATGGATCAGTGTGATTTTATGGAAAGGAGACAAACATTTCCCAACATTACTAAAACAACAATGATCTAGAGGGAAGCAGAGATTAAGAAAACACTGCTATTATTGGTGGGTCTTGATACTGAGAAAGCATTCAGTAGAGTTAACTGGGATTATATAAGAAGGGAAATTGTAGAATTTGCATTCTATGACAGAATAATAGGATTAATAAGGAGGATATATGAAGGGTCAGAAGCAATATTTAAGGTGGGAGGTTTCATCTCTAAGAAGTTATGTTTGAAAAGAGGCAGTAGGTAGGAATGTGCTCTTTCACTGCTTTTGTTTGGTTTACATTTAGGGCTATTGACAAAGAAAATAAGTGATTCACAAATTCCGGGATATAACTGGTATGGTACTTAAAAAAAACTTTATTTGCACACATACCTCTCAACTGTCCCTGACTTCAAGGATATCCTTAATTTTGACTCAAATTTTAGTTCTGTCCCTCTTAATCCCTCCTAAAACTGGTGAATCTTGGAGAAAAGGTGTTGAATTACACTAAATAAATAATGACAATAATTAAAGTCATAGATTTTTTACTTCAAAAATGTATATTAATTCAACTTCTCTTATTCTGTCAGTGTCTCAGGTTAATAGTATTAATATTTTAAAACTGTCCCTGATAGTCCCTGATTATTTTTGGATTTGTCCCTGATTCGTTGCAAGCTATGTTTGCAGATATTATTTTGCACTTGATAAATGCATAAATGAACATTTTAGTGTTATGCAAATATTTTGAGACAATTTCAAGTCTTTTCAAGATATAAAACAAATGAGGCTATATCAGTAAACTATGTAGCCACACATGAATTGGTTAATCATTACCAGTACTTATGGAGACATAATAAGATGAAGTATTTAGGTTTAAGGATTAAAATAGGTTGTGCTATGGAGAAGTTGTAAATGATAATTAATAAAGCACTGAAGGAATTTGTTTGGGAGGAAAAGAGGGCAAGAGTTAAGTGGGATAAGGTGATTCTTTTCATATAGCAAGATTGTTTAGAATTAACTGATTTAAAGGGATACATATGAGCTACACAGTTAAGGCTCGTATACATAACTAAAGCAGAAAGTCATAAATCAGAGATAAAGGGATGATGATTAAATGTGGCGGTTCAAGAAATAAAGAGAATATTATTTTGGATGTTAGTCTTTAAGGAGAATAATAAAAATATGGGATATTATATTCATAAAGTAGCAGGAAATATTCTAAGAACTAAGCCAACATAAAAGCAGTGAAATAAAAATTTGCAAGTGGGGAATGATTGCATGTAAGTTTATAGACAGTAAACAAAAATGGACAGGAATTTACTGGATGATACTGCTAAAGGAAGCAAGGTATGGGAGCAAATGATTTGGAAGGAAAAAAATAATAGATGGATGAGCCTAAGTAAAGTTTGGACTACAGATTAGAAACTGCTTTCCCACCAGGGATTGATAACAAAGTACAGGCAAGTAGAAAGGTATAGTGGAGTATTAAGTGAAGGACCAGCTCTGGTATATAGATGAAGCTGTTGTTAAAGAAGGGATAATAAGTAAGGTGTATAAAATATTACATGATAATGATAAGAATCAATCAAAGGAGATTAGAAAGGATTAGAAAAGAGAATGGATTGGCAATTTACAAAGAAACAATGGGAAATATCTGTGAGGCTACCAAGTATGCAACCAAGTCCAGAAGGTTTAGGATTTATTGCACAGAAATGTTTGAATAAGTATTTGCCTACTCCAGTAGACTTCAAAGGATTTGCCCTCAAGTAGATAGCAAATTCTGGAGGTATGATGGGGTAGGGAAGGAAGAAATTAGGAATAGTTTTTTTGAAAATCTGACAAATTGGCAGATTAAAAAAAATCCTTACAGATTCAACTAAGGAAAATAATATTTTGCGCTGGAATATAGGATCTGAATTACCTAGATATAATAAGGCCTTACTAAGTCTAATGCGAGGGCTAACAAAAAAGCAGTTACTAGAAAATGGAAATCAAAATGCAAACCAACTGTATTTAATATTATAAAGGAACTAAAATAAATGGAGGTGGGATCTTTAGAAAAGTGATAAAGCAAATTCTATGGAAATAAAAGGAATTTTTGCGAATAATAGATGCAAAATATTGTTCAAGTAAAGGAGGAATTTTAAGAGAAGGCAGGAATGGAGCATGCAATGCTGGGATAAACAAAAGAAAACATATGTGTATATTGCCCGACAATATAAATGAAAAAGGTTACTGTAATTTGTTTTGTTTTCTTCTGATGTATGTGCACTCATCATCATCAACCCTACCCTTTTCCCCATTTCTTACATGTCTGGAAGAAAATATGTCAATATTTTAATATACAAGAAATACTTCATAACTGACATACTTGTACTCCCTGAAACAGCAGCACCAACATCAATTACTTGCTATTGTGCACTTTCCACTGAGCTTTCTGGATCCCTGGAAGTGGACAAGAACTCTTCATTTGGTGTCCGTGGTGAATCTGTAGCAGGCTCCCCCGGTAGCCATCTGTCCACGAGCCACTGCAGCTGCTGTCCTCTAGGCCGATGAAATCATGTCAGTGGCCCTATGATGTACCTGATCATATGTCCTGCTGCAGCCCCTAATAGTGTTGACATCTTCCACTATCTGCTGCCAAATTTGCATTCTTCCCCACAGCCTCTCTCAAGCAGAAAGTCACCATGTCGCCTAAATGCTTGGACAATGACATTATTCTCACGGTCACTGAAGGGGGACATTGTCGTGATTAGGACACTTGGGTGCCATAGTCCTAGATGACATAAAACACGAAAGATAATATACATAAATATCACATAAATAAAAGTCCTGTTTAGACATAACCCATAAGTAGTTTTTCAATATTACCCACTGGAGAAACAAAAAACTTTCAGTGTATTCAAATATAAAAAAGGATTTATGTGGTTGTAACATATCACAGTCAGACACAAAGCAAGGTTATATCCAAAAAAGGGGGAGCAACAATAGAAAAACAAACCTCTGTGCAAACAATTTTGTTTATGTCAACACAGACACCCCCAAAACAACAGGAAAATGACATTTTGCTATCAAACAAAGGCATAAAACTTTCAGTGAATTGTTATGAATGCTATCAAAGAAACAGTCCCAAATAAATATGTACACATTTACCACAGAACATTCATTTTGATGCAATTGACAGTTACCTGTATCTGAGGACAGCACTCCCTTAGAGGTGTCTATGGTCACTGACAATATAGGACATTTACATTTCACAGAAATAACAATAGAAGAGTGCCAAGAGAAACAGCTGTAACATTAACACTTGTGATGAAAGTTAATAAGGCTGTGAATATGAAAATGTTACATATCCTGACTAAAATGCCTATGACACTAGTAAACTTCTAAGATGCACATACAGATAAAAGTAGTATTTGCTAATGTATATATTAAAATGTTTTTCTAAGTGACATCTGAGCACATCCAGTATTTAAGTGAAAAATGCAATCATACCTTATTAAGATCAGTAGCCTTCTGTGCAGATAAATCCAAAGTAATAGCAATCTTCTTCTGTATTACCCACATAAACAAGTCTCCTCACCTTCAGGTTCCCTAGCTACATGGCTACCATTTTTAGTGTAGATTCAGGGCTGTGTAAATGAGGTGTGAGCTCATTAGAATTGCTGAATCCCAAATTCTTGGCTCCATCTAGCAGATGGAAACATAGTGCAAACATTCCCTCACTGTTACTAATGGATTGCAATTGTGAATGATTACTGGTAGGGAAAATGAAAACAACAGCAACTGTGTGTCAGCCAGGTTCGACTTAGAAAGTGTATAAGTAATTGTGTCTATTTTAAATGCAAGTAGGCAGCACATATTTCACAGTTTCTGTTCAGAAACATCTAACATCACCTGCATTTGTTGAAAAATGTATATTATTGCCATTTAGTATTCTGACAAATTTTAAGGACAACAATACAAATTGCCTTACAGATTACAAGTCTCATATTACTGCTCAGATAAGAGGAGAATGAACACCATACAGACATAAGACAGAGTTGCATTTCTGCAAACAATAGTCATAAATGGTTGTGTAATCACTCATTACACTACATCTGAAATTAATATATGTACAAACAAATCAGAAGTGTGCGGTGGTGCTGCTGCGGTAGTGTTGTCGCCTCACAATAAGACGTTGTCCTATTCGATTCTCAGCTAGAGCGTCTTCTCTGTGGAGACATGCGTAAATGGGTGTACCTTCATTAAAGGCTGTACGTCAGGGCCGGCAACTCGGCATGTAAAAATCTACTGCCAATCATTAGCAGACCGGAGTTCCGCTGTGGCGACCCCTAACTGGAAAAAACTGAAAGACACAACAACAAACAAATCAGAAGTGTACAAGTGCCATATCTCTTATTGATATTGTGGATGATGTTGGAATTGCTTGTGTGCACAATGATTTTCATTCTCTGCTGCAAAGCTGTTTCTGTGGCAAAGAAGGATAAGACACCCTTACGCTGTGTTTTGAAGGTTTATTGTTGTAAGAGTTCAAATCCAGACTTGTGTAAAAATCTTTTTATGTGTACTAACGTATAGATTTCTTTTCTTTTCTTTTTTTAATGCCAGTATTTGTGTGGTACATGGCTTAGCACAAACAAATAAAACTGATAAACACAATAAATGTCATATAATGTACTTCTTTAATAACCAATACATAAACTATACCTGTGAATCACTTGCATGTGTAGCACATCTGCTAAACACGTTGATCCACCAGCATGTACTATCTGTGGAACAAGGTTCAAGTCCCACCTTTGTCTTTTAAGGCTGAAACCTGATAACTACTGCCCACAAGGCTAAAAAAAAAGTTTAGGATACATTGTTGTATTTTTTGCTTTCCATTGTGCAACACCACTTAGCAGCAGTTAGCAAGCTTACAGATGTTAATAATGAACAGGGAAAGTTTCAAAATTTCCAGCTGAATCTAGAGAGACTGAGGGAAGTGGGTGATATTATAGTTTTCATATCATCCATCTCTGGCAGCATGCACAGCACCATTGGTGTATGCCTACACCAGATGGAGAGGTTGCTCTCCCTCATGGTCCATAGGAGGAGACATCAAGCACTCCAACAGCCAGTAGAGTAATGTTAAACCTATCCTTCTTATCTGATCCAGAAATAGCTACATCCTTTACCCAACATTCCTCTCTTACTGAATTAAAAAAATGGGCACCTGTCCCACAAAAAATATTGTCCCATACATAGCTCTCCACTACACAAATATATCTTCTTGATACATTTGATTCAGTCAAACTGGCTATACAACATAATTGTGTTATTGTTGCCCCTCTTTGTTGAGATAACAGTCCAAATTCAGCTAATAATCTGTACTTATTTTCATTTTACACTGTTGAAGAAGTGGACAACTATGGTTCTTTTCTACCTCCCTCCTGCACCTTCCTATAATGCTTTCCCTTTGTTCTTCCACTGCTTGCCCCCCATTTCACCACTTTCCTATCTACCCCATTTTAACAAACACCTATAATCTGGTCAAAAAATAGAATCACACACAACACCCATGAGTAACAAAAAAGCAGTGAAGCCTTCATTTTTTGTCTTCTGCATTTGCCCAGAGTTTGGCATCATGCACAAATGACAAGCGACAGTGAATGGCTCTTCAGAGGTGTAGTTACCTCTGTGCAATGTTGCTTAAACATGCTGCGCTAAGGTAATACACAGTGAATGTAGAATAAAAATTTCCTATAATGCTTTCCCTTTGTTCTTCCACTGCTTGCCCCCCATTTCACCACTTTTCTATCTACCCCATTTTAACAAACACCTATAATCTGGTCAAAAAATAGAATCACACACAACACACATAAGTAACAAAAAAGCAGTGAAGACTTCATTTTTTGTCTTCTGCATTTGCCTGGAGTTTGGCATCATGCACAAATGACAAGCGACAGTGAATGGCTCTTCAGTGGTGTAGTTACCTCTGTGCAATGTTGCTTAAACATGCTGCGCTAATGTAATACACAGTGAATGTAGAATAAAAATGTATTTCATTACATTATCAGTACTTATTTAAAACTATTATGTACACCAGGATTCGTATCTTATATCATCTGGGCTCCACAAGAAATGTGTCACTGCATTTACATCTGCTGCCACAGAGTCAGTTAAGTGGCAGGTGTGTTTCATACACTCAGCACTGAGAACTCTCATAATTATAGCAATAATGCTTGCTTTTTCTCACCTCTTAACTACGTGCAAAGAGGTAAAGCAGTAGAAATGTTTATCTCACATGCACAAACACTTTGCCATCATTCACAGAAACCAGTTGCTAAGTGGTACACTATAGAAAGTAGTATTAAGTATTATTATTATTATTAAACATGTATTATTTTGGTGTATTATCCATTTATTCTCCACCCCATGAAAGTACATGTAAAAACATAAATAAAAGGAAGGCATCTTTTAAAAAAAGAACACATATTTATACTGCAGCCATCTGTTACCTCCCCCAGTCACTGCAAACTTGGTCTCAAAGTACTTGTTCCCAAATATATCACCCACACTACAGAAATAAATAACTGCTTTTGTATATATCATGCATATCTTTATAATGACAGTACACATTCAGATGTTTCTGTACTTGCAGTAAAGTGGACAACAGTTTGCATATAGTTTGTACAGCTGTCTCTTAAAGTATACCTGCACACTGGATACACAACAGCAAATACTACACATTGCACACTCATCAATTTGGTAACATTCAGAACTTTAATATCTTGACAGTTGGACTTGGCTAGCTATCCATTTTATGCAGGCCTCCCAACATCTTCTCTCCAACATACAGTGCTGATGTCATCAACTGTAAATTGTCCTGCAAACTTGTAAAAGTCAGACTTGTGCCATGGTGCTTGCATAAAGTACTGAGTTCTCTAGTCAGTGTACTTAGGTAGGGGTTCTTTTCTCACTCCAGTCAACGTGTGTGTGTGTGTGTGTGTGTGTGTGTGTGTGTGTGTGTGTGTGTGTGTGTGTGTGTGTGTCTGTCTGTCTAGTCAAAAGTGCATAATTGAGTATCCTGCAGTCACCACTACAATCCCAGAGAACTAATATTTTGACAGTTGGACATGCCTTCACATCCATTTCATGCAGGCCTCCCAATATCTTCTCTCCAAAATCCAAGGAGGATGTCATCTATTATTAATTGTCCTGCAGATTTATAAAATTCAAACTTGACCATGGCACTTGCATAAAGTACTGAGTTCTTTAGTCAGTGTACTTGGGTAGGGGTTCTAATCTCACTGCAGTCAACTGGTGTGTGTGTGTGTGTGTGTGTGTGTGTGTGTGTGTGTGTGTGTGTGTGTGTGTGTGTGTGTGTGTGTGTTTGTGTTCATTTGGTTGACATTAGAGAGAGCATTTTATACCAGCATGTGGACACCGCTATTACCATCTTCTCCTAACCAGACTTTGCTGATGTCATCACTTATAAAGTGTTGTCCAACACTCTCCAAGTCAGCTGCGGCACTTGCATTAAATACAGAGTATGTGTGTGTATGTGTGTGTGTGTGTGTGTGTGTGTGTGTGTGTGTGTGTGTTTACTTGGTTGACATTAGCGAGAGTATTTTGCACCAGCATGTGGGACACTGCTATTACCATCTTCTCCTCACCAGACACTGCTGATGTCATCACTTATAAAGTGGTGTCCACCACTCTCCAAGTCTGCTACAAATTATACCCAGCAGTTGGGTGTAATGGCCCTGTGTTTCTTATGCTTAGTCAAACACTCTGCTTGTGCTGTGCTGATGAGGTCATAACAAGGCTGAAATATGCATATCCACAGCTAGTGGGGTTTGGTGTTATTGGCCTGAAATTGTACATTAAAATGACAAAACAAGTCACGGGCATCCAGAATTGCCAATTGGCTGAAATACCTGGTGTTCATAAGGATAATTTGCATATATCCCATGTGCCTCTGATTGAAGAGGTTTGAGAGGTCACTCATTGGAAGTTCCAGCTTGGCTGGAGTTTTCATTTAGTTTTTACTGATTGTTTTTTCAGTGTGATCTTCTCACTTATTGTTTTAGATTGTTATTTGGGATATTTTGCAGTCACCCTAATGTTAATGGACATCAGCTGGGTATAATGGCCCTGTGTTTCTTATGCTTAGTCAAACACTCCGCTTGTGCTGTGCTGATGAGGTCATAACAAGGCCGAAATATGCATATCCACAGCTAGTGGTGTTTGGCTTTATTGGCCTGAAATTGTCCATTAAAACGATGAAACAAGTCATGGGCATTCAGAATTGCCAAATAGCTGAAACACCTGGTATTCATAAGGATAATTTGCATATATCCCATGTACCTCTGATTGAAGAGGTTTGAGAGGTCACTCATTGGAAGTTCCAGCTTGGCTGGAGATTTCATTAAGTATTTCATACTAGAAAACTAAACAAACATGAATAAAAATAAAGCAAACTATCACTTTAAATCAAAAACACTAATCTATAAAACATAATTAAACAATTGTATACTCATGATATAATGCCTATGCAGTAATATACTCCATTTCATTCATCAAATATCATGATGTAATTCAAATCGTATTGCTACAGGCAACAGATGATGTAACTCACATCAACTCTTCACACAACTCGATGTTATATACATTGATACTGAAGAGTTCACATTAGCCCATAGCAAATAATAAACTAATGAAGTACCACAAATCTATGAAACTGATGAAGCTTAAGAGAGTGTGATATTTGTAAAAATAACCATACAATCTAAAAAACTAAAAAACATTCTAAATATCTGAAACATAATACAATACATCAATACTGAAGCAAGACAACAACCTGAATGGTCATATTACTAATTAATCTAAAATAAATCCTAATAGCAAATCTAATGTCTTAAAGGCCTCTCTGCTAAAATCAGCTTCAGAGATATCTAATCATTTAAGCCATATGCTTTGTCCGCTTGTAATCTGATAATCCATCTCATTTCGGACTTCTCAGTAATGTCCTTAAAATCACCTAGTCTAAAGAAGACCAAAACTGAAAACTTATGAGTCAGATCATTATTATGGACATGCCTACCTAAGGCATTGCTTCCATCTTCTCTGTTGATGGGATATATATGTTCCCTAACACACACCAGTAAGGTGCGGTTTGTTTTGCCTGTGTAAAATGATGGACACTTGGTACAATGAGCTAAATATATTAAGTCCCTTGTCTTACAGTCTGCATAATGGGTAAACTCATATACTTTTTTGGTTGTGGGATGAATGAGTTTATTACTCTTAGCCATACATGAGCAATAATTACAACTCCTACAGCTAAAAGTTCTTCTCCTCTTAGATTCCATCCTGGGTATTTTTTTATTTTTCATAGCAAAGTAAATGTTTCAGTGATTTATTGTTCTTATAAGTAAAGCTAGCAGTTGTGCCTAAAATCTCTACCATTTTATCGTCCAACATGAGTATCCCCCAATTCTTAGATATTATCTCACGAACAGCTGCATTATCAGAGGAAAAATTAATCATTATTCTGCACTTGTTATTCCGATTGGATCTCTTACAAACAGCTCCTGAATAGCTAATATGTTTATCTCTCAAATATGGTTGACCTCTGCCTTTCCTATTAATAAAACTGCTATCTGTCAAAAGAGCACATTAGTTTTGCTTGCAGCCTCTGTCGAAAAATTCTTTCTTTAATTTCTTAAGAGCTATTTCACAATTACTATCTCTGCTCATTGAGTCTTGAGACCCTAAGGCCTTCCCTTTAACTAAATTCTTATATATATGTGGGGGATGCATGCTCTGTCTGTGTAGTGATTATTCTTCCTATAAACTTTCATGTGCACCTCAGTCTTAATCAAGCTGTCATCTTTGTAAATCAATACATCAAGAAAATCTATTCTCTCTTTTGACCTTTGTCCTGTAAATTTCAAAAAAAAAAAATCTGTGGTTGAGTTAATATACAAAATAAACCTTTCTAATTCAAACTCGGTGCCCCTTCATAACAGAAAATCATCATCAACAAACCTTTTGTAATAAGGAATATATTAAGAATACTCTTGATTACCTAAAACAAAATAGGTTTCCCAGTATGTCATGACAATATTAGCATAAGAATTTGCACATGGAGTGCCCATGGCTACTCCTTCTTTTTGTAGGTAATAATTACTATCATATGAAAAGACATTGTTGGTCAAAATGATCTCCAGCAATACACAATATAAAAGAACTCTGTCTTTTCCTACATTGTGACTTAATAAAACTGTCTAACATATTTGATTCCCTCCTAATTTGGGAATCATAGTAAATAAAGAGGTCACATCTGAGGTGACAAAGATAATACTAGGGGCATAGTCTTCAGAGAAAACATATTCTGAGAGAGAGGTAAGGAAATGTTCAGTATCTCTAAGAATGGTTTGTGTAACATCCACAATAAGTCTTAATTATTTTCAACCTGTATCGACAAGCGTTCCGTGCATTGTATGTTATTCAGAGTGCTAATGAATGAGATGTTATTCAGTGCTTTATATTTGCAAGGTTCTTAAATGAAATTTTTTATTTGCACAGTTTATAGATATTTATTAATTGCAATGGCTGATTGGTCAGGTCTCAACTGATTAATTGACTAAGTAATGTATTTCTAATAGATGGTGCTTTGATTTTTTAGAAGTCTAAAGAAGCGTCTGAGTTAGATGTGAAAGAATTTACTGTTTTTTGTGTTATTTAATACATTTTTATACTTGAGCCATGTTTGTCACCTCTATTCTTGGATACTAATAAAAAGAATCTACAGTCATATTTAGATGTGTTACCAATGCATGTAACTCTGTACGAATTGCAGAAAGAGTCAATTCTGGGTACATTGCAGGTGCGGTGAAGAGCACTTTTGGCTAATATCAAAGATTGAAACAATAATTTCATGAACTTTAATCATACCCTGACTTAGGAATGGGGTCCATTCCCATTGTAGTATTAGAAACCCAAAAGATTTGGAGAAATTAAGCACAGAGAATACCTCATGTCCCCCAAACCCCTATACTTCAACTCTGTGGGAAACTTAACCAATTTGTTTATAAATCCATATTTAATGACAGACAACTTGCCAAATAAATATAAATCATTCTTAAACCCTAACAAAATCAAACTAATCCTATTCCTTTCTCAAAACATTAAATCAAAACAACACTGACCTTAATATTATTTCCTCAAGCAACATAAAATTAACGTTGTCACCAACACGAAATTACTAGGAATTATCATTGATAACATGTTAAACTTGATCTGCACACTGACAATGCAGTCAAAAAGACACACTGCAAACTAGGCTCTCTTTACAGAGCAAAGCACCTGCTGAGTGATCATAGTAAAAAAATAGCTGCCACCACCCTTCTCCTTCCTGTTCTCCTACATATTCACAAATCTCAACTCTTCCACCAAACACACACTAGAAAGCACCCACAACAAAATTAGCAAATTCGCCTGCTGCATCCCAAACTGCTCCCATCACTGCATGGTACTCAATACCCTCAGCAAGCTAGAACTTAGTCAACACATCACGCTGTCTCAACTACTCACATCATACAAAATACTTCACCACCCACGTAAGACACACGCACTGTCAAATCTCATAGAATGGCATGTCATCATCTTCTTTCGGCTGTTCCCATTAGGGGTCGCCACAGCAGATCATCTGTTTCCATTTCTTCCTGTCCTCTGCATCTTGCTTTGTCACACCAACCACCTGCATGTCTTCTCTCACCACATCCATAAACCTTATCTTAGGCCTTTCTCTTTTCCTGTTACCTGGTAGCTTCATCCTTAGCATCTTTTTCCCAATATACTCAGCATCCCTGCTCAGCACATGTCTAAACCAACGTAATCTTGCCTCTCTGGCTTTGTCTCCAAACCTTCCAACCTGGGCTGACCCTCTAATATACTTATTCATAATCCTGTCCACCCTAGTCACACCCAGTGCAAATCTTAATATCTTTAACTCTGCCAAATCTAGCTCTAATTCATGCCTTTTTGTCAATGCCACTGTCTCCAACCCTTATAACATAGCTGGTCTCACTACCCTCTTGTAGGCCTTCCCTTTTACTCTTAATGATACTCGTCTGTCACAAATCACTCCTGACACTCTTCTCCACCTACTCCATCCTGCCTGTACTCTCTTCTTCACCTCTCTTCCACACTCAACATTACTCTGAACTATTGATCCCAAGTATTTAAACTCATCCACCTTCGCCACCTCTACTCCTTGCATCCTCACTATTCCTCTATCCTCTCTCTCATTCACACACATATATTCTGCCTTAGTCCTGCTGACCTTCCTTCCTCTTCTCTCTAGAGCATATCTCCATCTCTCCAGGGTCTCCTCCACCTGTTCCCTACTCTCACTACAGATCACAATGTCATCTGCAAACATCATAATCCATGGGGACTCATGTGCCAAATAGAAATCCAAGATACTTATAACTTAAACAAACTTTTGTTGATAAATCTAATAATTATTATGGTGACTCACTATTCTCTGTCACCATCCCTAAGGCATAGAACAAACTTCCAAACCACATCAGGCATTTAAAAAACCTACAACAATTCAAATCCAACCTAAAATATCACCTGGCAGCTAATAAACTATGCAACTGTATCACACCTACAGTCTGAAGTATGCAATCCTAACACACTCCACTATGGATACTGTATAAGTCTATTAATATAGTATTTTAATTCTTCTCACAAGATATTGAAAACATACATTTCCTTAATCTGATGCACTTTGTAAAAAAATGTTTGTTGACCATTTGCTTTGAAATATTTAGCAAATAATATTTGCTGACCGTTTTATTTTGAATTGTCAAAAATGTATTTTTATCCTTGTTTTGGAGTTTTTCTCTCTGGGCCTTTGCTGAAAATGGCCATTTCAGTTCCCAGACAGACTTTCATTGTAAACAAAAGCAAATACATAAATAAGTAAACAAATTAATTAACCATATCTACAGTAATATAATTTAACCTATTGCTATATAATAGATTCAGTGAAACCCATTACAATCGACATCTGTGCAGTAACAGAAACCTGGTTTAAGGCTCCTGAGAGCACCCCAGCACTACTAGGCTATAACTCATACCATACCTTTCGGCCACAGAACCAAGACCGAAACACAAAAGACAGGGGTGTATCCATATTCATCAAGGATACCCACACCTCCAGGTTAGTGGGGCAGCACAATGCATCAGAGACCATCCATGTGCAACTAACAACAGGCAAAACTGCAATCCAAATTGTAGCTTGCTACAGATCACCCACCATGACCCAGAACCCCCATTCTGCATTTCTGGAGACACTGGGAAATATGAAGGTCCTACCAAACACCCTAATACTGGGTGATTTCAATTACCCAAATATAAACTGGGAGAACTACTCAAGTACTAACTCCCTTGCCCAACGCTTCCTAGAATTTATAAACTCGAATGCCCTAGATCAACTAGTCAACACCCCCACCAGAGGGAACAACATATTGGACCTGGTCATCACCAACATGGGCAACTGGTGTTCCACACCAGAGGGCAACCCCTCGCTGGTTAGATCAGACCATAGACTAATCACTCTGGATATCCACATTCCGCCCCCACCCCTAATCAAGGAACCCACCATGAAAAACTTTTCAAAAGCAAACTTCATGTTACTTAAGACCGAGGCAGAAAGGTTCACAGCCCCCATGCTAAAGGACAATGCTGTCCAAGCTGCTGAAACATTTACAAAGGCACTCTATGAGCATCTACAGGAATGCATGGATCATGCTATCCCAAGTAAAACCAAGAATCACTCCTCCAAGAAAAGGAAACCAGTCTGGTGGACCCCTGCCATAAACAAGCTATACAACAGAAGGAGGAAATTAGTACAGAAAAGAGTAAACTCCCAAGAAGGAAAGACATCCCTGATCAGTATCAGCAAGAAACTAAGATCCCTAATTAAATCATCCAAGGCTAGTTTCAAAAGAAAAATTGCCAATGACTCCAAAGATAACCACAAAGCATTCTTTAGCTATGTCAAGAACCTAAGTAGAAACTCTCAGATCTGCTCTGAGTTAGTGCAGAATGGCTCAAAATACACTGAACCGACTGATATTGCCAACATTCTGGCAGACAGGTTTACTGCAAACATCACCCCCCTCTCACCCCCTAAAGGGCCGATAACCATAGCAGAAGAATGTACAGCCCCATCAATCACTGGCACACAGGTTAAAACAGCCCTATCCAAAGCCAAAAATACAACTTCAATGGGACCGGACGGTGTCCCAGGCTGTGTCTTACCAGAGCTCCAAAATGAACTAACCCTTCACCTAAACACACTGTTCAAACTTAGCCTCTCTACAGGCTACATACCCACAGAATGGCATACAGCAACAGTTATCCCGCTCCACAAAGGTGGAGCCACAATGGACCCTGGGAACTATCGCCCTATAAGCCTGTCTAGCCTGGTCTGCAAGGCTATGAAGCGCATCATCATGGAACTCATTAACAGAGACATTGGGAACCTCCAAACCTTGGACCCTACCCAGTTTGGCTTTGTTAAGGGCAGATCATGCCTCCTAAACCTTGTGGACTTCTTTGAGACAGTTACCAAAACATTAGACGAGGGAAAGGAGGTCCACACAGCCTACCTAGACCTTGCAAAGACTTTTGACACCATTCCCCATTCTAGTATTATAGACAAGCTCACCAGCTTGAACATAACCCCCTGCGTCACAAGATGGGTTTCCAGCTGGCTCATGGCTAGAACCCACATGGTGAAAGTTCCAGGATCTATGTCCGACTCTAACCCGGTTACAAGTGGAGTCCCCCAGGTCTCAGTCCTAGGACCCCTCCTGTTCGGTATATACTTTGCAGAGGTACAGGCAAGCATAGGAGGACTATGGCTGACCAAGTTCACAGACGGTTGCAAACTAGGGGCCATAATTGATTCCCTGGTTGATACAGACACCCTCCAGAAGGGTCTCACTGAGACAGATACCTCGTGTCAAAATCATGGCCTCAAACTAAATGCCAAAAAGTGCATAGTCATGCCCTTTGGAAAAAACAAAGTACCCATGAATTACCACATAGGTGGTAGTCCCCTAAATACAGAAAATGTAATAAGGTATCTGGTGACCCAAGAAGATAGTAATCTCTCCTTTGATAATCATATTGCCAAGGTGGTTAGAAAATCCTTCTATGTGGCCCACCTAATCACAAAAGGGTTTGCATCTAGAACAAAAGAGGTTATTGTGCCTCTCTACTCATCACTCATTAGAACCATCAGAGAATACAACTCCCCATTTGGGATGTACCTTACAAGACACCTGCAACAGCTGGAAAGACCACAAAAGTAACTCACCAAGAAGATTACTAGCCTCAAACAGATGCAGCCTGACTCAAGAAACTCCAGCTGTACTTGGTTGCATACTGCTTACTCAGAGGTGATCTCTGCCTGACATACAAGGCCATGTCCAACCCAGAATTGATGGACATGTCCCACCTAAAGAAAAAACAAATCCCGGAGAGCCACACGCTCTAGAGATATAAACCTCACCACAATGATAAATAGGACATGCTGGAGGGATAGATTCCTGTCCCAGAGACTCCGCATGCTTTGGAACAGGATTCCAATATATATCAGGCAGAGACCCTCACTAACACTCTTCAAGAGAAACCTTGACGGGTGGATGGGAAACAGAAAATTTACCCTGGGGATCACTGCAGTGGCTCTGCTGGACAGTGATGCAGGGAAGTAATGGCTCTGCTAGACAGGGGTACAGGGAACTAATCTAAGGGGGTGGCAAAAGCCAACACATTCTGGCTAGGCTTATAAATGCCCTTGGGCAGATAGCCTAGTACTTACCTATGAACCTAATCCTCCACACAAAGATGTGCCAATGAATTATAGCAACTCTAATACATGTTCACACCTCAGGTGTGTGGTTTTAATCAAATAAATGAATAAATTCATAAATAATAGCCATAGTAATATATTTCATATGCACATAGTACTACTCACTGCAGTCCTTCCCCCATAAAAACAGATGTGGTCAACAATAGTAGCCATTTTATTGATTGTATTTACATGTGTTGCTGATTAAAATAATGAATACATAAATAATGGCCACAGAAATATATTTCATCTTATTACTATCAAATTCATGCTAAATCCTCCACAGATGTGTCAGTCAATTAGAGGCACATTAGTTACGGTATACACCCTGGATGTCTAATTGTGGGCAAGTGAATGAAAACATAAATTAGAGGCACAATGATATATTTTGGCCTGTTACTGTGGGAGACACAGAATGCATTTTTGGTGTTTTCTTTCTTTTTTTTTTTTGATGACTTGCTTTATGTGCTTATCAAAGTTCAGATTTTCAACTATAGTTTTGTGTGGGCTACCTTTTCTATGGTAGTATTGTTAGTTGATGTAATATTAAAAGAGTGTCTGAAGAAAGATAATTGTTTGGGTGTGAATAATATTAATTTAAAAATGTCTCTGATTTTTGGGCCTTTGTCTCCCGTTACTTTTGGCTTTGTCCCTGATTCTGGTGCAGAGAAGTTGAGGCTTATTCAGGAAGGGCATGTAGACTCATCAGGACAAGGTTAAGCAAAGGTGGACAGTCAGTAGCCAGCAGTGCTGTTATCATGCTTCATTATTAGTCTGAAACAAAAAGTTTCAAACGGTGATTAAATGGACCCACATAGCTGCAATAAACTGCCATCAGAAAGCCTTGGGATGCAGGAACACTTCTCAGACATCTGCAAAAAGGAAGGTATTGCAAGGGTGAGTCAGAATGGAGTTCAGAGGTAAGAATGAGTGCCTACCCATGGATCCCAACAATCCCAAGCACTTATGGGAGACATTGGGGAGTGCATGCAGTTCAGGTTATGAAATCTGATTATTCAGATGATGATTTTTATTGGCATTTATGGGGTATACATGAAATCAGAGATAGTGCAATGTAATAAACATGAAAAGTCACTATAAGCATGGGGGGCAGTGATGTCAGGAGGAACATAGACAGCATCTGGATACATATTTAAGAAAAGCATGGCAGATAGGCAGGTGAGAAGCAGAATGGCAAAGATCATGGATCTCAGCAGGTACTGAATGAGGCATAAATGAATGGATTAGGACCTTTGCCTCTGGATGGAAACAAACATCTGACTTTCTTGGGATGCTGTATTCTGGTGTAACACAGATGGTTCTCATTTATATGTTTATCATATTAGGCCAGTCTTCAACAGGAAGAAAAAAAATCAATTTAGCCAAAGCCTAGACAGGAGAAGAGTATGCACATGTCAAAGGTGCATCAGGAAATTAAATAATGCAATCAGGTTTAAGGAAATCACAGGCATGTCAGAGATATATCGCCTTACTTGTTCTAACTAATGTATCTTTTGCAGAGGTCAAGGTAGGACCACTGGATATTCTAGATAATTGGACATTCATATATTTGTGAGTAAGCATTGAGCAGACTAGAACTGAGTCAGCATATAGCATGCATTCCATGGTTAAGCAGGAGAGAGAGAGAGCAACAGTGGAAATAGCTACAAGATGCATGGTGGGTTATTTCTGGGGACTACAAACAGTGGGAATGACATTACTGATTATCTAGTCCTGGCTGATAAAGGAAAATTAATGGGATTTTGATGCAAATATTACAGGGATGAACTAACGTGAGATGAATCTGGTCAAATATCATACAAAGAAAAGAAGTAGAAAGAGAACAGGAGAACAGCTAGACATAAGTTAGTAGTATACATGGTTATGATCATTATGAACATTTCTGTCAAAAAGATATTAAGAACATTGGGCAGAGTAGCAAATCATCACCCAAACTTTTGTGTAAAGGAAGCTGATCTGTACAGGAAGAATGAGGGCAGTTATCAGAACAAAGCACATCAACATCTGTACAAAAAGAAATTACTGAAATCTTATCAGACCTGCTTGGGGAAGGGTGAAGGGGCAGTACTGGAAGATTCAACTTTTATTGCGGTGGACCTGGTGATGAGATATCACAGACCTGGACAGCTTGCCCATACTTCTAGGGTTCCTATTAGATGTTCGACAGCTAAGGTTGTCGAGTGCCTAATTATCGACACATAAGTGTCAAAACTTTAAAATTGTGAACAGCCACATACGCAAATTCTTTCCTCGGGAAAGAATTCACTTGGCCATTATTGGGGATTTGCCCTTTCCCTAATGTAGAGCAATCTCAGAATTGATATATTTAGTTAGGGGGTGTAGGGGGTACAGCTCCCCACCATGTTTGGGTTCAAAAGTTTATTTTATTTCGTGATGGCCTAGCGAATTATTTCCCAAGAAAAGAATGGCCGTTCGCGATTTTAAGGTTTCAACAGTTAGGTGTCGATGTTTACACATTAGACAACCTAACCTTTCCATGAGCTAATGTAGACGCTACTTCTAGCAGACTACAGCCACCCTATTATGGCTTGGGGCCTTGAACATAGAACGGACCCTTGCACACTTTGATAGACAACAGGCAGGTTGGGACCAAGGCCTGAGATCTGCTAGTGATTACTTGACATCACATACTCTTCATCTTTGTGTAAGATTTTTATGTTTTTATTGAGGATGCTTATTAATGCTCATGAGATGTGCAAGCCTGACTGTATGCTTTCAAGTACTGCCCTCTGCGGACATCTTGTAATTATTGGTTACTGTGTTGTTTATCACTTGGCTTGCACAGAGTTAGCTAACTGCATTGAATTGTTGATCATACTTAACTGACAGATAATTGGCTTTTAATACAACTGACTTAATGAATGCATGACTGCATCCATGGCATGCCACCTTATCTGCATTTATTTAGTAAGTATAAGTATGTTTGTTTCCATCCAAAGGCAAATACCGTCAAAAGAATAAAGCATGCTTGAAGATTGAAAACACCTCTTTCTGGTGCAAATAGTACATACAGGTGCAAACAGGAGAACTAACCAGGAAACAGGAGGAAACTTCATTGCAACTTTAGTTTGTTCTCCTGTATGTAATTGTGAAGTTTGCTTGTTTTCAGTTTGCCAAAACTGTTACAGTAGTTTGTACCTCTCCACAAAGGTAGGCATATGCAGTGTACTAATCTGAGTACACTTTTTTCTGAGTATCTCTTGGAACCTTTATGTACTTGATGCTTAAAGTTGTCTAATTTGTGTCTTCTGTAAACAGCTATACAAAATATGTTTACATGATAGGAATATAATTCTTAAATTAGCCTTTTTATAGCTAAAGGTGGCAACAGTCAAAAACTTTGAGGTCCTTTTCATACACAACTGGAACAGGGAGGCTCAGCAAGATTATGTTTGACTTGTGTTAGGCAGCTTCCAGAGAGAAATTACCATAAAATCATAGCCTGCTAAAGGCACCAGTGAATCCTGCAGCTACTGGGGGCCCCAACCACAGCAAGTTATCATGTTCTGATATTTTGTTACGTTTGTCTAGCCAACATAGTACAGCAGTCATGCACACTGAATGAATGACTAGGATGAAAAATCCTAAGGATTGCCACAATTTCCTCTTCTTGAAATTTTATTTATTTATAGTCTGACTGGGAAAGCAAAAGCAAACCCATTTTCAGCAGAGGCCCATGGAGAAAAGCCCTATATATGTATACAAAAAAGACAAAGTATGCATTCCCTGTGTTCAAAAAAACTATTTAAATTCTTTGAAATTTTGCTAACTATTTTGAGTTGACTCCCTCCTAATGTGTGTATGTAAAGGGTAGTTCTGACAATGTCCCAATTCTTCTCAAGAATGCATCTAATGTCATAAAATGCATTATTAAATTCCAATACCATAACTATTCCAAAGGTGGAGGTGTCGTCATCACCATGTTTACTTAGGCCTGTACCCAAAATAAGTTTAAATTTCAGTTCCCTACTTGCCACAACTTCACTTACCACCTTCTCAACCATATGCCTTAGGTAACCCCTGTCTTAAAACATATTTTTTTAATTTGTTGATTTCCTCCAAAAATGTGTTGAAGTCTGACAACATTCTAGCTAACTTGATGGCTTGCCCCTAACCAAACTGGCCTTCTGGTGATATGGATGTGAACTTGAGTAATTTAAATAGGTGTTGCTGTATGCAGGTTTTCTGTAATTACTGGACTTGAATCATTGATCTGCCTTGAAAATTATGGTGTCTAAGTAATGCATTTGAGAATTGTTAAATAAATAAGTAAATCTTAGTAATCATGTTGTAGTATTGAGATACTCAATAAAACTACTAATGCATTCTTCTGGACCTGACCATAAAATAAAAATATCATCAATGTAGCATAGGTATATTTTACAAAATTTGAAGAATTCACATTGAAATACATGCAAAAAATTGCCATGTGTATAAAACAACATTGGCGAACATAGGAGCACATGCTGAACTCATCACTATACCAGAAACTTATTTAAAGAGTTCACTATATAAAATAGTTTTCTAACACTATCAGCATGCAGTCCTTGACTAATCTGATATTGTCAGTGTTTAAAAATTGAATTTTAATAGCTCTTCCTGCAATAACTCCATACCTTCCTGTAAATCAGAGTGTATGTGCTGTATCTTTAAGATGCATATCGTGGACTGAATGTGCACATATAAATAGCAGGCACATGCTATACCAAGTGCTATTTTGAGAGTGCAGCCAGAGAGTGAGCATGTATGATTGCAATAGCTAGTTTGTATATAAGTTACTTAACTTAAAGTCAGTAAACTTCTATCATGATGTGATTGTATATAATAAAGCTGCTTGAACAGAACCCATGAAGACTCTTCTATTGTATCCTGAGTAGGAGAGTGGCATGGTTTCAGAACTGAGATTTCAGAGATTGATATTCAGTGTCATGAGGTGCAGAGATGATGGTAAAGGTAAACTAAGAGAAAGGAGCATGAAAATGAGCCTGAAAAGAACCAAAGGTAATGAAAACTTGCGCAAACAGCTTGTTTTATAAAAAAGATAAAATGGGGCATTACAAGGACACAAACTACGTTATTAAATAAGCAGGAGGCACAAAAGGTTTATTAGCTAAAGGAAATGTTTAAGATTAAGATATTAATGAAACGATTATCAGAAAAATCAAAACGAGTATGTTTAAAGCAAAACTAGTGTGTTTGAGGCAAAATTGGCATGTTTAGAGTAAAATGAGCACAAAAAAAGTACAATGGGCATGAAAAGAGATTAAATAAGCAAAATGAATATAATAAGGGCAAAAAGGGCACATTAAGTGTAAATAAAGCAAAGTGACTGCATGTTTTTTGGCAAAGTGCTGTGTTTTGGCATAACTATAACTTTGTATTGTATCAAGGGCATAACTAGAGTTATTCAAATTATCTCAAAGTGTGTAAAAGTGCTTACAGTGTGCGCTTACTACTGTGCATGCATTCTGAAGAGTTTATATGTGTGGAAAGTGCAACTATTTTGTGAAGTACAGTCAAAGTATACTCATTTTGAAAAGTTTCTTCTGTTGGGTGTGTCTATTCACAAAGTGCTGCCATTACAGTGTGTTTCTTACATTGTAAAGAATTATCTACCACCATGTTGTAGAAATTTCAGTATTGTGCTGTGTACTGTTTATTTGCAAAGTGCAATTACTTCGAAATGTTTCTGACACTGAGCTTCTTCTGCCCAGTTCATTCGCATCATGCAGGTATTTGAAATGTTTCTTATACTGATAAGAGGTGAATTCTTGCAGTACAGTAATTGTATGTGTGTATGTGTTCATGCATATTTGCAAAACCCTTCACTGGTATGTGTTAATATGATAGATGGATTTTGAAAGCCCTTAATACTTGTATTTGATCAGAATATTGCAGAGAACTGGAGAATATTTGAGCAAGAGTATGATATTTTAATACAAACAGCTTATTCAGACAAAGAAGCATGCACCAGGGCATCCATTTTGCTAAACCTAGCTCGGTCAGATGCCATTGAAAGAGAGCGTTCATTTGTGTATGCACCATCAGTATATTAGGGAGAAGGTGAAAATTGTCATATTGTTGCGCAGGCTGAATCAAGGGAAGAGCCCGAGTGTTTGAAGCTCAAATTCAGGGAATTGTGTAACCCCCAGCCAAATATTAAGTTAGAGAGGCATTTGTTTTACACAAGAGATCAGAAACCAGGGGAAACATTTGCAGCTTGTATTACTGACCTGAGAAACAAAGCCAAGATGTGTCAGTTTGGTAACTTAAAAGGTGAGTTAATAAAAGACAGGTTCATGTAGGGTATTAATAATGCTGCTGTGAGAAAGATTTTGCTTCGGGACAGTGATTTAACATTGAGTAAACTCATAGAGATTTGTCAAATCCATGAAGGTACACAAAAAACACACAAGTATGCTTGCAAGTGACAAGGGCATGGTTTCAGCAGGCTCCAGTGCAAATGTAGATAGCATGCAACACATGGCAAACAGAAGCAGGCCCAAACACATGGCAGTCACAACCCCTGCTGGTTCACCATGGAAACCACATAGTTTTCCAGCAAGTTCTAAGATTAGTTCAGTTAAAGGAGCATGCTCATTGCAGTACAAGCGTGAGTTAGTAAAACCCAAGTCCAGCTTTATTGTTAACTGTTGCAATTGTGGTGTCAATCATGAGTCTAAAAAGAGAGAAATGCTTAGCATTTGCTCAGCAATGTCACAAGTGTAAAAAATGGAACCATTTTCAAACGTTTTGCAAATCAAGTAAATACCACACAGTTGTAAAGAAGGGCCACTCAAAAAAGAAAACTGATGAAGTAGGGTTGCAGCAATGTACTTTTTATGTAGATGGTGTATCTGTAATTGGTGAAAGAGTCAATGCAGTGAATTTATTGGCAAAGAGTGAAGTGTTTTGTCTGCCCAGATCAATGGTAAGTCCACAGAGCTTAAGGTAGACACTGGTTCAAAGTGTAATGTTATACCAGCAGACACATTTGCTAAAGTGAGAACTAATGAGCAACTCTATGTGGCCGGTAATGCGAGACTTATTGCTTATGGAGGTGAAGAAATTCAAACTGAGAACTCAGTAATGCTTTCATGTTACTTGGCTAAGAACTGTTACAGCTTATTATTCTATGTAGTTCGAACACCGGTGCAGTCATTATTCGGTCTGAAAGACAGTTTGAGAATGAATTTGCTTTCTTTTACCAAAGAAGTTCATCATGTAAGTGCATATCCTAGTTTCAACTTTTCTGAAGCCATTTTCTCAGAGTATGCTGATGTTTTCGATGAACTTCCAGTTGTGTGTTCCATGAAGTTAGACCCAGAAGTCACTCCAGTAGTCAGACCACCAAGAAAAGTTCCAGTAGCTATGCAGGATAAACTCAAAGCTCAGTTGGATAAAATGGTACAGCAAGGTGTAATTTGTCCGTTACAGAACCAACTGAATGGGTGTCGTCCATGGTAGCAGCTCACAAAATAGGCACAGATGCAATCAGAATATGTATTGGCCCAAGAGATTTGAAGAAAGCATTGAAAAGACTGCATCCTCCAATGTGCATAGTCGAAGAGGTCGCAGGTCTGATAACAATTGACACTGTTTTTTCTGTCTTGGATGCAAAAAGTTCATTTTGGCAAGTGATCCTTGATCGCAAATCCTCATTGCTAACTACTTTCAGTACCCCATTTGGCAGATACAGATTCCTAAGGATGCCATTTGGAATAAATTCTGCAAGTGAAGTTTTCAAGCGTGCAGTGGAGCAACTTTTTTCAGGTTACCCTTGTGCCATAATAGTGGATGATTTATTGGTTGGAGGCAATGGTGAAGCAGAGCATGGCAGAAACCTAAAGAGAGTTCTAGACAGAGTATGTGAAGTAAACTTAAAGCTCAACCCACTGAAGTGTAAATTCAGACTACCAGACATTATATATGTAGGTCATTTATTTACCAGTACTGGCTTGAGACCATACCTGACCAAGCAAGCAGCTATTCTTGAGATGTCAGCACCAGATAACATTCAATCTCTACAGCATTTCCTAGGCATGATCAACTATTTGGGCAAGTTTATACCAGACTTCAGTGAGTTGACAGCACCTTTAAGAAAGGTGACATGCAAAAATGTTACATGGTCTTGGTTAGAACAACACCAGAAGGCATTTGAAGACCTTAAGCAGAAAATTCCCTCCCCACCTATATTAAGATACTATGATGTAAATAAACCAGTCACTCTTTCCTATGATGCTTCAGAATTTGGTATTCGCACAGTTATTCTTCAAGAGAGCAGACCAGTAGCCTATGCATCTAGAACACTTACCCAAACTGAAATACAATATGCTCAAATTGAGAAAGGACTTTTGGCAATAGTATTTGCATGTTCAAAGTGTCATGATTATATCTATAGTCGAGCTATTCAAATTGAAACTGATCACCAACCTCTAGTTACTATTCTAAAGAAGCCTATGCATTCAGCTCCAGCAAGATTATAAAGAATGATGCTCAAATTGCAAAAGTACAACTTCAAAAATGGTCTATACAAAAGGCAAACTACTTTATCTGGCTGATACCATATCCTGATCACCCAGAAATACAATGAAGTAGATTGCCGCAGAGAATTTTGACTTTGACGTGATGGCAGTGCATAATTTCTCTACCCCTAGACTTGATGAACTGAGAGATCACACTAAGAATGATCCAATTTTGCAAAAGCTCAACCACTGCATTAATGTTAGATGGCCATCAAAGCAATCTAGTGTAACACCTGAAGTGCAAACCTATTTTCCCTACAGAGATGAGATGCTGATGGAAGATGGCATTATTTTCACAGGTCCTAAAATTGTTGTTCCTGCTTCCTTACAACATGAATATATCTAGATTTTGCATCATGGTCACCCAGGTTCTGCATCTACTAAGAGGAGGGCAAGATAACTAGTATTTTGGCCTTCATTACCGAAAGACATTTATGAAGTACTTTCTTCTTGTTCAGTATGCAATAGTACTAAACCACATTTCCAAAGAGAACCACTTCAGCTAAGTCAAGTTCCTGAACTACCTTGGTCAACAGTAGCCACTGGTATCTTCGAGTGGGACAATCTACATTACTTAGCATTGGTAGACTCTTATTCAAACTGGTTTGAGATTGATCTACTACCTAATCTAACATCCACTACTGTTATTAGTAAGTTGAAACATCATTTCTCAGTCCATGGTAGTCCACACAAAGTTATTTCTGACAATGGTACTCAATTAACTAGTCAGTTATTTCAGAAATTTGCAAGATAATGGGACTCTATACATGTTACTAGCAGCCCTGAATATCCACAGTCAAATGGACTAGCTGAATGTGCAGTGCAGAGTGCAAAGTAATTGCTTGAAAGGTCAAAGTATGACAATGCTGATGTTTTTTTTAATTTACTTAATATCAGAAACATACCCTGTGATTGTATACTTGGGTCGCCTGCTCAAAGACTTCTATCCAGGCAAACCAGAACAATGCTACTTATTAATTCCAGTTTATTGAAGCCTAAAGCAAAGAACACCAGAACCATCAAAGCCCAATTATTCAAGAAGCCTTCTATCCAGAAGTCCAGTTATAATAAATTGAGCAGATTTCTTCATCCGTTAAAAGAAGGAGAGACAGTGAAAATAACAACGGCAAAAGGTTTGACTGTATTGGTCAAGTTACAGGTATATGTACCAAGCTGAGATCCTACTTTGTAGAATCTGAGGGTGTGGAGTACAGGAGAAGACATCTTCTTCCTGTACCAGAATCATTATGGCAGCATTGTTCCTGTGATACAGACTCTAGATCTCAGAGCAAGTCAGTCATTGTTCCCATCCCAGAATGTGTCTTAACCTCTACTTCCATTCCTGAGGATGTTCCACATATTCCTAAGTTTTGACATTCCATAGAGACAGTTCCAGTTGCTAAATCTAATTCTCAGTTTTATGTCACACAATTTGGTCGTATCTCCAGGCACAGTGTGAAATACACAACGACATGGACATAACTGTATATGTGTACCTAGTTCTGTATAATTACATGACAAAGAACTACCTGTGATATCTGCATGCCAAATGTGATTCATAACATTGCATGATCTATTTCGCAAAGAGGGAGGATGTAGATCAGAGTGTATGTGCTGTATCTTTAAGAAGCATATCGAGGAGTGAATGTGCACATATAAATAGCAGGCACGTGCTATACCCGGTGCCATTTTGAGAGTGAGCATGTATGATTGCAATAGCTAGTTTATATATAAATTACTTATGTTAAAGTCAGTAAACTTCTATCATGATGTGTTTGCATATAATAAAGCTGCTTGAACAGTACCCACAAAGACTCTTCTATTGTATCCTGAGTAGGAGAGCGACACTTCCTCAATAGATATACTAGAAAAAAAGATCAACAATGTCAACTGTAAGAAACCCAATGTTACTTTCCCACAAAGTACTTTTAGCTTCCTCAAAATGTCCCAGGAGTCTTTTAAAAGGTGGCTATCCATAGAAAATAATGGTTTTAACAGCCTATTAATAAGTATTCCTACGGCATGGGTTTTAGACCTCTATGTTTATTCAATAGGACTAAAGGGGGGATTTAATATACTTTTGTGAACCCTGGGTATACTGAAAATTGTAGGAATGATGGTATTATCTTTCTTTAAAAAAATATATGTTTCAAAGTCTATTCTTCCATTAATGGTGAAGTCATCTAACTGGTAATCTATTCTTTTGAAGGCTATATTTGAATAATTGTAAGAATCAAAAAGTACTATACCACAGCATTTGTCGGGTTGCATAAGTCTTCCGTTTTTATCACTTACCAAATTATTCATAATTTTTCCTTTTGTTAGGTGTCAAATTCCTATAAGTCAATTTCTTTGTCCTCCCAATCTTGTATAGGTTGTCCAAGCAAGCTTGCTTGGAAACCTGAATGGTAGGGGATTAAAGACACTCTGTTTCTACAAATTCCTGTTGTGTTGGTATTCTCATGGTCAATATTCTTGTCCCTAAGTAAAACTGTTAAATTTAACTTTTTTTTGTAAATAGTTTTAGTTTGATGGAGGTATCTGACAGACTAAAATGCCTGTTAGGTACACATTTGAATCCTTTCTGGAAAGGATAAAAATGGTTAGGGGTAACATCAATATTAGCATAGTGAAAAAATTTATAGCCCTTATGGCTTAAAATCAAACCCCCATGGGAACTCAAAATCATCTCCTCCTGTCTCCCCTCCCTCTTTTCTTCCCACCTCTTTTGTTGTATCTCTGAGGTGGTGGGTGTCATGTCCCTGGGAGATCTCCTCTATTATCAAATCCTATATCAACAGAGGGGCTCATACCATGAGAATGTAATGCCGAGTCAGCTAACCTCTCTGACCTATGTAATGATGGAAAATCATCCTCTGTAACATGTATCATGCCCTCATTGTAGTCCCTCCCAGTGTCCTGTTCCAACACATTAACTTCCCCTCAATGTTCATCTAGTAGTACCTCATTAAATACTTCATTACTCTGTAAATTAGTGTTGTTGGAGTGTTAACGGACTAAATATGCCTTTTTGTTCTTATATTGTTCAATATACCTTTCACTTTTCCTACTTTTTCTCTTAATTCATTCTGCACACTTTCTTTCAGTTTTAGAAAAAAACATTCTCACAAAAAATTTTTATTGAAAAAAATAGTAAATCCTTAGTAATGCAATTATTTAAATGTGTAATTTAATTTCTAGCATTTTTTAAGAAAACTCAAATTCCTTTTACTTAATAATTGCAAAATTTCAATGCCACAATGGTCAAATATAGAAACAAAATCTTTAAAAAACACAGTCTTTAATAATTCCATTTGGAAATCTGTTGATACATAACCCTTGAGGTACAATCTTTTTGTAAATGCATTCTTGTAAATATGAAACCCCTGCCTGTAAACATTTAAGTTTGTAAAGTTTGGATTCCAAGAGGAAAATGGATTTCTATAAAGACAAAAAGTTATTGGCTCCAGTAGAACCTAAGTCATTCTGAGTGAAGTGAGCTGTCAAACAGTTAGTGAAACTACCAGAAAAAGACTGATTCAGCCAGTTGTTCAGACAGTCACTGTCAAAACCAATCACATTCTGGTTACCAGAATCTAAGTCACAGGCTGTATTAAATATACAATTTGCACTTGCTTGTGCCTGGACCAAACCCAGTCCATATTTGTTGTGGATGGAATGTTCTGAATTGCCAAAATATTGTCTATCACTGTCCTGCTGTACTCGCCATTCAAATCCCCTATGTTTGTGCTTAATTAGGTGCTTGTAGGGAGGCTCCTGGTCTTCTCACTTCCTGTGAATGTGAATTCAGAAGAATTTCTGTTGCTGTGCAATTCCTTCAGAAATCATGAATATCCGAAATAGATTGAGGATCCATTGCAAATCCCAGAGTGGATTTGATTCCAGCCACTTCAGCTAAAGATGAAGAAACTTGTGATAATAATTAACACCAGCTGTGTAAGGCTGCCAGGAGATAAAATATTGTCTCCACCATTTGTCACAGCATTATGGTCATGACATTCCCTTCCTCATTTGTGTCTTCAAGAAAAGTTGAATGAGACTCCATTCCAGTCCTGTTAATACCAGCCACCAACAACACTGCAGTAAAACTTAATACTAAGGCAGTATGAGTGCATCAATGAAGGAAGCTGGTGCTTATCAGTAAATGAACACGAAGAAAACATGTGAATCAGAATTTATTAGAATAGAGTGCTTTCGTCTCTGCCTGACTCTTCATCACAATAAAATCATCAAGTACTCACAGTCATATCTATACTAAAAAACTTGACCTGTTAATCAATTTCCTGTTAATTAAAGTTAATTGAATTGATTGTTTCTGTTAAACACACACTGGAACTTCCAGTATTAAGAACTAAATTTAAACAATTATTTAAATGAACTACAATACATATAGTAAATAAATAACAAAAATTCTCCACTACATATAAAAACATCATGATACAATTAAAGCAAACCATGCTTTGTAAATACTAAAAGTAGTTAAAAATTTCCTGAAAAAAACAGTCAAATAATAAATAAGTCAATGCTTCACAACTTTTCAGTCCTCAATTCCAAAACAAGTTTGACTGAAATAATTTCGTTCAACCTGGGTGGTGTACTGGCATTAAGTTTAAGTGGCCAAAAAAGTTCCTTGAATTCAAGTTGGTTCTACTTGTCACCACCCCTAGGGTTAATGGTAATCTTGTCAAGAATGCCAAAAGTGAAACTTTTGAAGTTAGAACATAGACAACAGTGTTTGTAAACAGCACTAACCTTGCTTTTAGTTTTAGTGTCATAGTTGTGCTCATAAATTATTTTTCTTAATGTCCTCTCCGTCTTTCCTATGTAAAATGATGGACATGTTTTACATTTGGCGAAGTAGACTATCCCTGTAGTTGAGAAGCTTCCTTTAATAAATCTAAAATTGTCATTTATAAATAGTTCAGCCTGAACAATATATTTGCATTGTTTACGGTTTCCACATTTCCCTGCTCTTCCATAGATAATACTTTGTACATTCTCCCATGTTCAAAAAACTCTTTAAATTCTTTGAAACTCTGCAAATAAGTCACTTTAGCTTGTGTAGTAGCAGTTTACTGTCTAGGAGCAACATGTTGGAATACACTAATGTGATCTTTATTTTTTTCTTTTCAGACAGTCACACATCAGGCATGTACACAGGTGGCTGCCTTTTGGAGACATGCGTGAGAAGGCATGCTCACGTCATTTGAGCCTTTGCTTTATCCCACTCTTAAAATGAGATGGATGAACAGAGAGTGATTTTTCTTTCTTTTTTTTTTGGGGGGGGGGGTAGCGACACAGGCAAGTAGTATTCCCAGATAAGATGTATTTATCCTTTCAAACAATGTCTTGTTAGTTTGTGAGCTACTATTTTGTCAGCTTTGAACATTAGGCCTTGTGCATTAAGGTTCTTTCCATGAAAAAATGAAATAAAACTGCATTTCTTTTCTAACTCATGCTTTTTGTTCAAGTCGCAACTAGATCAAAAGGCTGGCAAAATGCTCTTAAAATGTACCTCAAAGCTTCTATAACTGTATGGGTTCTCATTTCCTACACAGTTATTGCTGTGCTGTCTTGGTCTGTTAAGGCATGCTGAAAGTATACAAGGAAAAGTATACAAAAAAAGTAAAGTTAAACATAGTCATAATCAAAAAAATGTTTTAAAATGTTCTACAATGCACTTCAGAGCATCTAGAAAGCTGTGGCATCAGGAAAAAGCCGAAGCGTATATCAAAATGTTAAAAAAAAAAGATCTAGCAAAGCTAGACTTTCCACAGTAATTCCTTAAATCTTTTGTATCAGAGATGACATGGGATATATGCAAATTACCCTTTGAGGACAGCAAGTGTTTCATCTAAATGGTAATTCTGAACATCCATGACTTTTGCTTTTAAGTTTATTTATAGATAAACTCAGACCACAATAAGCCAAACCCTACTAACTACAGCCATACATGTTTGTACCTTATAACATCATCAGCACAACATAAGTAAAAGGGTTTGCTAATAGGTGGAAACACAGGGTTGTTGTACGCAACTGATATCCATAAACCTTAGGGTGACTGCAAAATATCCCAACTAACAAACTAAAACAATGAGTTAAAAGGTCCCACAGAAAAAAGCAATCAGTTAAAAAACAGAAAGAAAAATCTAGCAAAGCTAGACACTTGATGTCCTTAAAGGCTAATTTGCAATATATCCCATGTTGCCTCTAATACAAGAGGTTTAAGGAATCACACAGTAGAAAGTCTGTCTTCTAGATTTTTCTTTTTGTTTTTTTAACCAATTGTTTTTTTGTGTGCCCTTTTTTCTCATTGTTTTAAAATGTTAAAAAAGGGAGAAAAGGAATGTATATTATCTAGGAAGTTAGGGATGGGGGAGCACGATTAGGTGTGGGGGGGGCACAGGTGCAGTAGGCAATGGGGAGTCATGGGGGCCTTCACCTATGGCTCCATTTCCCTTCAGCTCTAGCCTTCTATATAGGGTTGTTTTAATGTAACGTCATTGCAACTAAATAATGGTAACTGTGAATGTTCCTCCATAAGATGGGCTAACGCAGTTGATTCACAAGGCTGTCATAATGTAAGAGCATTGTAGCTACAATTCAGTTTGTTCATACTACTTCTAAAACTTTGCAGCATGAGCTATAAAAGGTTGCTTGGGAGAGGTGGTTGTGACAGGGTGATGTTCAGACTGAAATTGTCCTGGGGCGCATACCTCTCAACTGTCCAGATTTTCACAGAATGTCCAGATTTTTGCCTCATATTTTGGTCTATTTCTCATATAATTTGTGGATTTCTGGCAAATCACTGAAGATTAAGTCACTAAATAATGACACACATTTGAATTTCAGATTTTATATCCTCCAAAAAATGCATGCCAACACAAAAAAGTTTATGAGCCATATTCAAAATCTGTCGCTATTTTGGGGCATTTGTCTCCCCGTAATTTTAGGCTTTGTCCAGATTTCTTGTACCAAGAGATTGAGAGGCATGCCTGGGCCACCAACTTGATATTTCCTGGGGTCCCACCAGCCCTGCATAAAAATAAAATGTGTACATATATGTATATGTGTGTGTGTGTGTGTGTGTATGTATATATGTATATATATATATATATATATATATATATATATATATATATATATATATATATATATATGATACACACATACACACACATACCGGATTCTGCATCCTGGGAAAGTTAACAATACCCCTTAAATGGGACTTAACGTGCTGTTCTGAAGCTGGGTAATAATGCATGATGGCCGGCCAGATGTTCAAGGTAAATGGTGAAGTGGCGGAAAAAAGATCGGAGGTTGAGAAGTCTTTCTAGGTGTATAACAGTCCCCGATGATTTGTTTTTTAGGTCTTAGTGTTTCAGACAGGTGAGAGCAGTCTCTGAAATTTCTACTAGAACATTATTAGCTCTGTCCCTCTTAATCCCTCCTAAAGCTAGTGACTTTTGGAGGAAAGATGGTAAATTACACTTAATGAATAATGACAATAATTAAGAGTTATATACTTCTTTTACTTCAGAAAATGTTTATTAATTCATAAGCTCTGATTCTGTCAATGTCTCAAGTTAATAGCACTAAGATTTTAAATGTGTCCCTGATTTTTTTCTGGATTTGTCCCTGATTCTGTTGAAATTTTCTTAGATCAAGAAATCTAGACAAAGCCATAAATAATGGAGATACAAAGCCCCAAAAATAGGGACACTGTTTAAATATTGCTCTTGCAAAGTTAGAAAGTTGTTAGAATAACGGGTTTTGCATTAGCATGAATTTTCTGAAGGGTATGAAACCTGCATTTTAAATGACTGCCATTGTTATCTGACTTCAGTCAATAATGATTTGTCTGAAAACCACAATTTTAGGAGAAACAAGCCAAAATATTTGGCAAAAATCTAGACATTCTGCAAAAATATGTACAGTTGAGAGGTATTTATTTTTCTTAGCCAAAAGCCACGGGGAGGGGGTAGGGACAAACATTCCTCTCAACTGTCCCTGATTTTGACACAAAGTTTAGCTCTTCCCTTCTTAATCTCTCCTAAAATTGTTGATTTTTTTGGAAATATGGTGTTTAGTTATACTTAAATACACATTCTTAACAACATCTGAAGTTTTCAGTACTTATATTTTAAAGAGTGTGGGCTATTTATGGATTTCTCCCTATTTAGTTGAGAGGTGTGCAAACAAACTACCAATTGTATATTTGAACCTGCCACAAACACACAGCACAGAGTAAACACAAACGCCAAATTATTTCGTCCCGATTACCATTTTGAAAGAGGCAAGACCACTGCTTTTTCTGGAGCAGGAAGTTAGTTGGTCGTGGACCAATAGAGTTTACGGAACTCTTTCAACGGACTGGCACTGTCATACGGAACGTGTTGTTGTCACCACGTTTAGTGCTCATATTTATTATTAATAAGTAATTCCAAGATTTATTGTAATATGTAGCTGCAGGTGGGATGTATAGGACATAGATACGTATAGTGACAAAGGTTAGTAGCATCTGATATTATTGCATTACTTACTAAAACAGTTAAATTCCGCTTATATGTGTATCGCTGTATTTCTTGGAGTTAGTTCTTGAGTAATGAGAAGGAGGGGGAGGCAACGAGAGAACACAGCTGTTGGATATGTCTAATAGAAGTTTTACATATGTAGACGTTGCTTTTTATTGAAAGTATTTAAGCGACATTTGGAGGAATCTGGAAATGTAAGTTTGTGGAAAAAAGTTACTGTGCCAAGTAAAGCTGTCTTGCGTAAAATACAAGAGTACAGCTTGTTGCGCTTTTTTTCCCCCAGAAAACGTGTGCCATTGAAAGGTAAATACTAATAATACACACTTCCGTTTTAAAGGTAAGACATGGATTAGTCTGCTGTAGCTTCTGTGTAGTTTAATATGATTAAGTGGTAGTAGGATTTAACGACCAAGCAATTAGCGTTTTGGAACTTATTGGGTGTTTAAAAGTCCTGCGTTGTTTGTAAACTTTTGAGTGTTTTCTAGAGCAGTTAATTGACATGATTGTTTTTCAAAAAGGTAATATGTACTTGGTGCCCCTTTAATCTCCTAATAAATAGTTCATTTCAGACAGAATGTCTCGCCAGATACGTTATTGGCATGCTTACGTAGATCAGCTGATGGCAGTATTTATTATTCCAGTAAGAAGCCTTAAGAGGATACTGTGCATACGTTCTATGTATAATCGTGTTCAGTACATCAAGATCATTATTTTATTTTTTACTTGTTCTCCTTGTTTGTGTTTTCCCATTGCCATATAATGCAAGGACCGGTTGCTTTCTGTAAAAATAAATAAATAAATAAATAAATAATGAAAGCCATCATCCAAGGAGGCCAATACTAAGGTATACATACACTAAAATCTAAGTTAGGTAAGCAGTAATGACTTGAGCCGCTTTAGTTTGTTTTTCTGTAGTGTCCGTATACAGTTATACTGCACCTGTTAATGATAGTGGATTTGCTGATTAGTAGTTTACTGAACAGTAGCCTGATAATCAAATGAAGATGTCAAGTTCACTCAGAGGATGACCTCCTGTTCCTCTCCACCCAATATGTAGTTACCTGCCTTAGTTGTACATAACTGTCCAGTTTAAAATCTTGTGCTGTGATATTTGAAATCTTGTGCTGTGATATTTGAACTCTGAAAACTCTATTTGATAACTTTGACATTGTCATTAGCCAAGTTGTTGTATACCCATCTGGGGTTTAGTACAGTCAGCTAATTTTCATTGAAGGCAGGGGATGTGTGACATGTTTTAGCCAAACAATGTGGCATGTCATAATTTGTGATAGTTGAGTGGTATGAAATTTGAAATCTGTGTTTAGGAAGCGGTCTTGGGAACACATTTATTTTCTTGTTGATGAGGTTCTTTTACACAAGGCTTACAAGCTCATTATTGTTCTGTGATGACAGATCCAAATTTACCATTTTCATCAAGATGGCCTGCTCTCCTACTTTCTACTTTTTAACTCTGACTACCATGCTGATAATAAATTGGCACAGACTCAACAATCCTGTTGGCTAATTGAATGTTCCATTGAAGTAAATTCAATTTCCACTGGAACATTCAAAACCAGTTGCTTAACAAAACACTGTTTACTCCCAGTGATCTGAGTCTAATATACAAATCACTACTACTTCACCAGTCATATAAACATATCGTGTTTTAGACTGAGAATGGTAATTTTAATGTTGTTGTGTTTTTTTTAATAGATCTTCCACTAATATATCAAGAGAGCCAGTACATAGCAAGGACAAGTTAAAGCTTTTATATACAACCACAGAAGTCTAAGCTATGCACAGAAAATTCCAAAAAGTATAAAACCAGATCCTTTACTCGAGAGAATACACTCTGATTTAAGTTAACATTTTTGATTTAATCAGAATGTAAATAAAGGATATGGTTTTATATTTTGGCCACATTTGTAGGATTGTTTTTATACAGCTTTTGAGCTTTGGTGTTTTCATTTTTGCTAAATAATAATAAGCTGCCTGAACTACTGGAAAGAGCATTTGTAGACTCCTGTAATGTCGTTGTTTGTAAGCAAAACTCGATTTAACAAAAATTTACCCTTAAACAAGATACCATGGTTATCAAAATTGTAGGGAGAGTACAGATGGAGGTGCTATGTCTGTTGTATGTGCAGCTGTTCGACTTCTATTTTTAATAGTTCAACATCTGAAATTTTGCCAGCGAGCGTTTAGCATCTCAAAAGTTGGACGTCTATTCAATTCTGTAAAACTCGGCTTTTGTGAATGGCTTTGTAATAGCTGGAGATCTAAATTCTTCCTTGATTTGCTGGAGTACTTTTTTCTCTGTCTCCTCCCTAACTTTCCTCAACTTATTAGTACACCCACACCACCTTATATGATCACTTTTGATGTAGTCTTGAATGCTGTCTCTAAGGCCAAAAAGTGAATGGGTCTTGATAATGTGCCAGGTTGCCTTCTTGTCAGCATCAAACAGTATCTGGAAGACTTGTTACTCTGCCTGTTCATCTTCAGCTTGTCCACAAGATTCATTCTAGAGGAATATAGAACTACAGTAAGTCATCTTGGTCCACAAAGGGATCCACTACTGATCTAGAAACTGTAGGCCTATAAGCCTCGCCAGCCTTGTCTGCATAGCAGTGGACCTTAACATATTGACAAGGACATAGGTGGTCCTGGACCCAATCCTTTTTGGATTTGTTAAAGGCAGATTGACCCCGAACTGTGGGCTTCTTTGCATAAGTCACTGATGCATTAGACTCAAGCAAATTGATTCATACTGCCCACCTGGACTGTCAAAGTCATGTCCCACATTCAGGCATTATTGATAAGCTTATCAAAGTAAATGTAAATCCCTGTGGTATCTGCAGGATAGCAAACTGACTAATCCGTTAGTGTGGGAGATGTGCTGACTTTGAAAAGAGACGTTACAAGTGGTGTCCTGAAATACAAGTGGTGTCCTGAAATATTGGTTCTAGGACCTTTTCTGTCTTCTCTGATGTCACATCTGACATCAGGGGCTTGTGACTGTTCCAGGTTCTTCGAGAGACTAACACACATACCAATAAATGGTGGCTGGACCACGGCCTAAAATTCGCATAAATGACATGCCTTTCAAAGATGACTCCGTCGTTATGGACCTGGGTACGCTAATTGACAATGAGCTATCCCTTGATCACTGTGAATCCATTGCTGTTGGGAAATTCTTTTACCTAGCTAGACTAATCACCAAGGGTTTTTTTTTCCAGATCTAAGTTGTCATTCCTCCTTTATTGTGCCCATAATAGAGTACAGTGGCCCCTTTGGTATGTACTTGTCTTAAGTATATGACCAAGCTTGACAGACTGCAGTGTTTTCTCATTAATTTAGTCAATGATATGCCTTCCTTGAGGTACCCAGACCATCTTAAAGCACTCTATTTCTTTTTCCTACAGACTCTTGATTGGTGACCTCTGTCTAACATGCAGTACATCAGTGGATCCAGTGCTATGGAGACCTACTGCACATCTGCAAAACCAGAACCCCGAACACCTGCTTAAGAAATCTTGACTTCACAAAAACATGATTAGGACCTGCTGGTGAGCTAGATATCTTAGAGAATCCCTCTTTATGGAATAATTTCCTTTGTATGTAAAGCAAAGTATATCCTTGACTGCCTGTGTATGTAACCTGGACAAGGTGATGGAGAATCTTCAATACACCCCAGGTTGGCTCTTCCCATTCTCATTGGAAAAAGGTCCAAACTAGGCAATAATTAGCCATGTCACTGAATGCCACAATGTCCCAAATTGTAGGTTAGGCTGTTAATTGTCCTGTAGATTAATAGCCTGGTATTGTCTTACGACCGTATACACACAGGATAATAATAGTGATATATTTATATGTACATGGGACTATTGAACATCTTAAGACACTTAGTAAAACATTAATGGTTCTGCAGAGACTGGTTAAGCTATTTAGTAAAATATTTTTTGACTGCCCTGGTATAGGTTTAAATTCTTACACCATTTTCCCCTCATTGGATAGATATTTGTCTTGCTACCACAGAGGAATGTGTTGATATTTTCTTGTCAAATTATATGCAAACCTATTTTGCTGCCTTGCCTGTTTACCTCTTAAGGATTCTGATGTCTGGATTTGTATCAGTTGTATAGAGGGAAGCACTTGTCCCTATACAGAAGGGTGAAGATTTAAACAGTTGTCACAGCTTCATTATCTTTTAGCTTTATTACTAGTAAATGCTTTGAGAGAATGCTGTTAGGATTACACTATAGTCTGCTGTTAATGTTTGAGATTGGCCAGAGTGGATTTGCCTTTCAACATTTGTGTTTAATGAGTAAATTTTTACGTCCCGTGTAATAGAGGTTGTTAATGTGACTTCAGCTGATGTATAATGTAAATGACAAAAAAATTACCTCATTGTAACCCCCCCCCCCCAAAAAAAAAAATAAAACTACTTACTGAATTAACCTGATGTAATTTTCCTAATGAAAATCTTTTTTTTATATGTAACATCTATTTGAATTGTGCAATATGGGTTTGTACTATACAGAGTATGTATTTAACATTTAATTTAAATGTATATTATGGATTTGTGCTTTTTCTGTACTATGTATTTGTATTTCTCTGGGGCTTTTCTCCCCAGGACTCCATTGAAAATGGGCTCCTTGTAGCCCAATGGACTATCCTGGAAAACAAACTGCAAGTAAATAAAATAAATGTACTGTACCTTGAGCTGCTGAGAACTTGTGATTCAATTCCACATCAGTCTATATTAGATGCACAAACCTTTGGGAATTGACAACTATGTTATTTTTTGAATACAGTGCTGTTCATCACTTCCTAACTGCAGATAGGTGTTAAGTAGCTCTATTTTTCTGAAAGTCACATATAAGGGAGTACCTCAGAGTTCTGTACTGAAAACATTGTATACACGTCCAATCTACTGTGTTTTGATCAAGTTTAGGAAGGCATGTTTTTTGATGACCCTAGAGTGAGTACTAATGTAACTGATAATATAAAATCTAGAAACTGTTTAATATTTAGTGTTACCAACTAGCAGTCAGACAGCAGTATTTCTTTTTATACTCATAAATGCAGTGCTTTTCACGATATCTTTCTCGGGTATTACCATTTGTGGGCTGGACGTTGTTGTTGACAGATGTTTTAAATATGAAAGTAATGATAGTAATATAAACAGAATGTGTTTTCTTAGTATTAAGGGTATTTTGTGCACCTCACTTCATGAAATTCTTCTTTTGTGCTAACCTTGTTTATGATTTTAATATGTCTGCATTAAGAATAAAGTAACTCATTTTGAATGTGCAGTTTTAAGGACACGAGGAGTCAAGAATGTAAACTTTTTATTGAGAAGATTTCTACAAAGATGTATTACTCAAGTTGTAGTTCTATAGCAGTTGCAAACTGTATGGAGGAGGATATGGTTTTAATTTTACAGATGTTTTCAGAATGATCTGCTTGTTATAATTTGGGGATTGAGTGTAGTAATTGTCATCTGTTCACTGGAAATTCCTTATTCTTTGTGAATATTGACAACTTTAATAGCATTGCTAACTTAGTAATGTTAGAATGGGAGAACAACAACATATTCCCTAGTGAATATTATAGGTATATAAAGTTATATTTTGGACGATATATTCATTATTTAATACAACATTTCATCAATTCTTGAAGTTTACGTATCAATATGATAGAAACAAAATAGTTTATTTGGATACATTGATTACCAACACAGAGAGAGGTTTTGCCTCTCAAATCTATTACATCCATTTTAGTAGCTGTCATCCCCACATATTTAAGAATGTGGTTAAGGGACGGATGAAAACACTGTATGACCTGTTTATGGATAGAGGATATCCTAAGAAGATGTTGGATAATGTAATCACTTATGTTACAAATCAATACCATTGTTGGGAAGAACTTGACAAGTGAGCCCATAGTACACAATGATCAAGGAAATCAAGTATGTACTATTTATAAGACAGGAAAATGACAATTACTAAAGGTACATCAAGATGTGGTTCAAAACATAAATACCAAGGTTACAGTTAGGGTTAACAACATCACTAGATCATTGGTCACCTGTAAAAAGAGAAAATTCAAGACCAGGATTTATGAACACCTATATAGAATTAAGAAAGGAGATCCTAAGAATGCTTGAGCAAACACATCATTTTTTATTCTCAATTATAGATCAAGTTGTGGCAAATTAGCCTGGATGCTACTACACCTCCAGGAATAAATGAATATATCAGTCTGAAGCCTTTTTTAGCTTTACAGTAGTAATAAAGTGTCATCATGTCTATTTCAGACTTTGATTGTACAGCTAAGGAAATTGTATTATTATAATCTGTTGTTATGCTTGTATTACCGTATTAGAGCAATTAATAATTGTAAGGATGTATTGTCTTATTTATACACTAGGATTAGTATGTATATATACAAATATTTTATCATCTGTATTACACAGGTACATAACAACTAATACACATGACAAGTGCATTGAGTTAATGCATCCCAACATATTGTGATACATAAATTATTTTTTAAAATTACTGCAGAAAATTTTTTATATAAAAAATTTTTTATATAAAACAAGTTAATTTATACACAAGCTAATTATGTTTTTTTATAAATATATATGTTTAAGATTACTATGTATTTTCTAAAATAGGAGACTTTTATGAGTTTGTATTAAACTTGTTGTGGCCAATTAATTAATGCAAGTGGGTATTTAAACTGTGATGTTACATCTGTTAAAGGTTCTGATGAAATCTGATTATATCAGATGAATAAAGAGTGTTTTGGAAAATAAACATTTGCCTCTCCTTCTCGGGTCAAGGGGGATCGTTCCAGCTGTAGGAGTAACTTTAATAGCATGGCAAGAACGTTGTCAGTTGGAATCTTCTTGCAATGGAATAAGCTCATACTTGAAATTAGGTCTTCTTTGTAAGTGTGAATTGAAAGACTGGATGGGTGTCAGGACCTTTGACCCTGACTTCAGTGGATGCAGACTGCCTTTATAACCACTGTAATGCTGTGGCATTGGGCTAATTGGCACAGATGTTTTAACATGAAGAGGCCTGTGGATGACTGAGTATGTATTAAATGAGACATGCACTAACATGTTGAGGAAATGGCTTTGTATGTATTGCATTAAGGTGATGATCTAATTTAGCTACTGAAGTAGGGGTATGGATGGTCACATGACCAGCATGAGACGCACAGTGAGGTGGCATGCCCACTTGCAACAAAATGCCTTATAACTGCAACATGGCACTGTGAGCAGGTCTCGGGTGGTTACCATAGCAAAGTGCCAACATGGCTTATCAGATAAATGATTAGGCAGTAGAGAAAATAGGAGCAAGAGCAAACAGAGGAATATGCACAAGGGTAAACTAACGGAAAGGTGGGTATGGTGGAGAGGGGCGTATTTTTTTTCTGAGGTGGCCATTTTCATTTTTTGTGAAAAAGGGTAGAGAGAGAGATGGTAGTAAGGAGCATGTGTGGGTATGAAGGAGAGAATACGAAAGGTAGCAGGGGCAGAAACACAAACAGGAGGCAAAACATGTGGAGAAGTGCAGACAAATGGTGGACAAGTGGTGGTAAGGAGGATTGAACTCTAAACAAGATATGATGCACATGATGAAGGATAGGGCAGAGCATGGAGGGCCTGGCGTAAGTAACTGTCCCAGAGGAGAACACACTCTGATATTGTTATCTCATTGTTGAACATCATGGGCAGTGCCTGTCTCCACTGGCCATTAAATTAGGTTAGCTGGTTGCGTGACTGTGTCGGCCACATAAGGAGATGATCCAGGATCCCAGTGCCAGCCTCCAGTATCTGGCCCACCTTGGTCATGATCAGCTGTAGCACCTGCTGCCAGATAATTGAGGGGATTATTGTGGGCTGTTCTCAGAGGAGGAGTCTGCAGTCAATTTCTGACAGGTAGCATGGAAGACCATCAGCAAGCCCTTCAGTTTACCTTCAACATGGTCAGCTTCATCCTTGTGTGGTGAGGCAGGAGTGGTGACCACTTGTGATCAAATAGCAGACGTATTGGTTGATGCAGGCCCATGTGGCCACAGCTGCTTTACATCTTTACCACAGTTGACCCTGTAAAAAGAGAGGAAAATGCACCACGTTGATACACATGTGTAACTTCCCAATGTAAGCTTTAAGGGCTAGACATCTACATACTACAGTTAATCCTCCACCTGGAGAACTTACTTATTTCTCCTTAGGCAGGCCACTGCACTGCTGCTGTAAGGTATAAAATACAGTAATCTGTACATTGTGTTTCTGCCAACAGAAGCCAATGTTGGCAAAAAGCAGTAGTCAGAAAATACACAGAACCATGTACAAACTTATTACAGAATGCTTGCTTACTTTTTCTAATCCCATATCCCACTGGTTGCAGAGTCTGATGATGTGATGCATTGGTATTTCACTGCACCCATGCCAATACTGATCAAAGTGGGTGCTAATAGTGACACTCATGGCCCTAGTAAGCTGGTGCCAGGCATCCGTTTTATACAGGGGGCCATTGTGTTGCCCAAGCAGACATTCCCTGTAATCCATATGCAAAAAGAAGAGATCATGGTCCGTTGGCTGTACCAGGTGGGAGCACTGCTAAATCCAGCACCTGAAGAAGTCAGAGGACATAAAAAAAAAAAACAGATGATTGTTATGGCTGTTCACACTAATTATACATGTTTCTGAATCCCCTACTATGCTTAACTTAATAATTTGCATACATGATGCCTGCCAGCAGGTTAATTGCATGCAATTCTACAGTCATTTACTTAACATGCATACAGTGCTATTGCTCTGGTAGTGTAGTCACACCAGTTCTCTCTCTGAATTGGCCTCCTTTTATGTCCTCACTAGCCATTCTGTTTAACATCACTGTGAGGACCAATTGCTTCTGAATGTTCCTTGAGGTTTTATTTTGGCTGTAACTCAATACATTCAGCATTTAACACTCTTACCAAGTTGCTATATCCACCACTACTTGACATCATTTTTGTGGAGAAGTTTTTTTTTTTTTTTTACAAACCAAGTTTAGCAATCTACATCACATGCTATTTTTTTCTATTGGGAGAATTGCTCACTGCCACATTTTTAAGCAGCAGCATACTGACATAGAGGCAGAACATCTGTGAGATAAATACTTTATTCAAATCAAACTCCCAACATTGCTGACTAAGCACATAGCTGAATGCGGTTATTGCATGAACAGCTTGTCAAAAACATGTTACTGTGGTGTAGTAATAATGTCTTTGAGTAATTGTAGCAGTATTATAGAGGGTTTTGCTCATAAATGGACAGATTTACTCTGTATCAGAAGCTTTGCGAGGATAATTAGTCCCATCATAAACTTCCACGCTGGCTGGTATTACTGCTTTATTATGTCCTGGCTTACAAGAATATCAAAACTGATTTGTTCAGAGACATTACTTGGTTGTTTTTGTTTGTGGTATAACTCTTCGGTCCTCACAAACATTACTCCTGTTCTGATTTGTACCACCTTCCTAATACATGCTTTATTTTAATGTAGAATGCTTAGGAGGGCATAGCACATTAACTCATATCACCATAGATTAAAAATGTAAATCTGTTTTTTACATTGTGACATTTGGTGTAGTGCATGACTGTTTTAACACATACATGTTCTGTTTTGCTTATAGGATATTGCACTGCTTGAGATCTGAAGAATTGTTTGAAATTCTCCTGAGTCGATATGTATTTCACTCGTGTGACCGCACCGTTTGAAAAACCATACCCTGTTCTTAGACTCTGAGATACTTGTTAATGTTGTTAAAGACTAAATGTTGCAAAGTTTGAGTATGTTACACTTGTCAGATTAGTCTTTGTACAAGATGTTAGGAACAGTTAATGTTGCTGTTACTGATCCCCATGTAATGTAATTGTTAATAAATTTTGTGTCTGGCATTGTTCCCTGCATTATGTCTTGTCAAATTTCAAAGGTCCCAATTAGATCATCTTGAAAAATCTGCCAGTGACTTGCATCAAACTCATTAATCACTATTGTTCATAATATTACCAGACTAATATTCTCAGTTTGTCTTGCCATTTATCTCCGTAGCCAGCCCTTAATTTTGGTCCTCACAAAATAGTTGTTTAACCTATTTGGGGTCTTGTGTGTCTTTGCATTTGAGCCAAGGTAGCCACTTTTTCAAATACTTCAAATGTTTTTTTGATTTTCCTACTGCCCTTCTGTATTCCATTTCCGTAACTTATTAGTGTGAGTTTAGTATCTTGAACTGTGGGCTGTAGCCTTGATTTCAACTCTGCATACAAGTGTTGTGTTTGCTGCTATTCTCATCTGTTCAAGGTGTCTGTAAATGATGAAATGTTGGGCTAAAGATTCATGTCCCAGCCATAAGCACTAACAGAAGTGATATACGTATGCTTTTATAAAAAGTGCCTCTTTTTATCTTCCTAGGTAGACTGGATCCCCCTGGGAGATAAGATATTAGGGTTTTAAGACTTTTGAACAGTGGAACTGGGTAAGTTTAGTTTTGTGTTTGGTTACTGTTCACACATAACCAATGTGATGAAATAATGTAATGTAATATATATTTAGTGCATATGTTTGATGAATCTAATAACTATGTAATGCAAGTACACTATCCACCATGCAGTTTTGGTTAATTGGATTCTAGCCCAACCAAGGACAACAATAACGGTACATGTACTGTGCAAGTCAAATTATCATTTATGCTTTGTTTTCTAATTAGTTTAGAAATAAAAAAACTTGCTGTAATGTAATTCCCAGTATTTGACTGGGACATTTCTTTCCAGTCAGTCTTGAATTTCCAAACCTGCATCGGTGTGTCGTGAGTTTCAGTGCTGAAACGGTCATTCTGAAGTTAGCTTAACTGAATGGGGAAACTGCCTTCTGAGGCAGCAGTATTCTTTGAAGTACCTTAGTAATGTATTGCTTAAAAAGTCTTGGTAAGAACCTTAAATCATTTTTTGGGGATATGGGCAGTCAAACCTTTCACAGCACAGGAATTATAGGGTTTTACTGGGGGGCTTTTTAAAATTCTGTCTGTGGAGATTGCTATCCTCTGCCATTGCTCAAGGTCCATGTTTAGAAGCCAGATATGTAGGGTATTGCAGTAGTCATGGTACAAAATAACAGCATTCTGTAAAACAAATTCTCAAGTGGTCATGTGGTAGAATGAGAAGCTTCATCTGTGCAGCGCTTCCAAGATAAAAAGATTTTGGTACTGACTGATGGTGTATCATCCAAAACTACACCACAGTTGTGTCCCCATACAGAGGTAATTGCCATCATGTGAAAGTATGAAGAAAAGATGAGCAGCTGTAGGGGGTCTTGTGGTCAAGTGCTTGACCATGGCCACTGATGTCACCTAAACATCCTTTAAGGGAGGCAACAGCAGAAGTAGTTCTGAAGGAGAGAGGTAGGGGTAAAGTTGGATGTCAGCATAATAATAGTACAGTAAATCCACCATTCTGATGACTTCAAATAGAAGCATATACTGTTTGAAAAGTAGTGGGGGTCAGTCTAGAACCATGGGGAACCCAGCATTCCTCCAAATAGCAACTTGGAGAAGAATTTACTGCTAAAGTGAATCCCCAGGTATGGCATAAAAGTTAGAGGAACAGGGCAAGAAAGGCTGTAGTGGATTCACATTTGCTCTGGCATGATCTTTTGGCCATCAGATACTGAGGAGAGTTCAGAAGGGACAAGTTTGAATACATGTGATGAAGTAATTACCATGATCCGTTGCCACCAAGTAGTTGTGGTGTTGACATTGGAAGACTCCGGCTGAATTTTTTTTCCAGCAACTTTCCTAAAAATGGGAGGTTGGATTTTCAGGGGTAACTTTCTATAAAGTGTGATATAATTTGAGGTGTAATGATTAGTCCTTCTAAAGACAGGAAGTTGTCAACCATTACTGATACTTTATGATCTGTTAAGTTGCTGCACTGGGCTGAGCCTTTTACTGTTTTGTGACATTTTACACTGCAGTTTTACTTCTACCGTGTTGCTAATATATAAATGTTTGTCTCTCTACTAACTGGGAGAAACAGTATTTTGTAGTAAACCTGATTTTATTCATAGCTTCCCTGACTCGGCCTTGGTGCTGTTTATTGTTTCTATCCTCACCTCACAGATACAGTATGTGGACCCATGTCAGAAAACCTACTATGTTCTGATAAAATCCTCTGATTAGTTTTGCTTGGTCTAGTCATACTGTAGATGGGAGATGTCATCATAATTGCAGGGATACATGAAATGGTACAGAACAGGAAGAAGAGATGTAACATAGGTTGTAAGGAACCCAAAAGCTTGTACCCCAAAACAGCAAATACTATCCAATAACAATACAGGCAGCTAGGAGTAAAATGTATGTACCTGCAAGCAGACGGCATCCGTGCAGCTATTACTCCTAAAGCATTGTATCAGTTTGGTAATATTGTACATAATCCTGAAATATCTTAACTCTGGCATTAATTAAAAAAAAAAAAAAAAAAAAAGTTGGATAACGTATGCATAAAAATTTGTGGAAATTTGCAGGTCACGTCTCAGCAACACTGGTATGGTAAGTAGTAAAAATCTCAGACAGAGGTAGTAAAATAAGTAGTGAGAATCGTGCTCACTTTCTTCTCATAAGCAGAATTTCTTTTTTTTTCCTTTTCTTTTCTTTTTGGTAAACCCATACTTTCCATGGAAGCCATAGATTCACTGATCGGAAAGCAACCTAAATACCATTCATTCCTACATGGGAATCCCCTATAATCTCAGCTGCTTGCTGTGAGAATTTGGTGGTAGAAATGGGCCAGCCAGGCTGCTTCTACGTGGTGGTCTGCCTGTCCCCAGGCAGAGCAGCTGTTCCTCCATGCAGTTGCTCTTCTGAGCTTCGATTTGTACCTGCCGTCAGAGGGTTTCCATCCATTCATAGTGTGACTAGTACAGAGTAGCTTGAGTTCGATAGACCTGAGCTCCACTTGGTTGACAGTGTTCCTGCTAGGTTTCACCCATGTGGCAAGCTGGAGCTACCTCCCTCCTCCCAGAATGGGCAAGCAGGCAGTGGCCATTTACTCGCATCCTCCCCTGCCTGCTCCTACAAGTGCCAAATTTAACAGGGATGTGGTCCATGCTGTATTCCTCTCATGCTGTATCCCTCTGTGCCACAAAACAGCTCATTGTCCATATGATTGATCTCCAGCCATTATTCATGTATGGCATCTTTTTGGTCATATGAAACCAGCTGGAGTGTCTTGTGTAATTTAGATTGCCTTTTAGTTTAAAAGTAAAGTGATAGTTTTGCAGTCCAGTGCAAAAAAACTCTCTCAATTTACTACACGAGCCAATCTGCACAGCCTGTTGACTGTCTTTGAGAGCATAGTTGGTCTGCTTTGTGTTACAAAAACTTTCCCCTCATGTGAGATAGGCCAAACTAAGGGTCATCAAATTGAGGCTTATTCTCAAGAAGGCCTATAATTCGTGTTCAGTCAGTCTTTGCATAAGATGCGAAAGATTATTAAGCTTTTAACTAGACTGGAGTTCTTGAACCATGGTAAGTCTTGGACCTACTCAAACAGGTGCTATCTTATTGAGATCTTTACTACTGTCTGCATTGTAGGCTGTCGTGGACCAGTCTGGATGGTTAGCATTGCATTTTGGAGTGAAGTGTTGAATAAGCACATTAGGTAGCTACTTACTGCACAGATGACTAATTTTGGACAGTTTATGGTATGGTGGTCATATATGAAGAAACCCTAGTCTAAAATTAGAATGGTGGTCAGACCACAAAACCGTTTTTTGAGAGTCACAGAAGAAATTATTGGAGCAAAGCTTTCACAATTTGACAGAATTTGAGTGAGTACAGCAGACTTGCCGACTCGGACATTGAAAATGACCAAAATGAAGTAGTTTAAGTGGCCCATTACTGAGTTGATAAGTAAGTCTTGTGAACTTTTTCAGAAAATACTCTGGTGTTGTGTATTGGACAGTAGATAAGGAGATGCATGCAATGTACTTGGACTTCAATACAAAATATTGTCATATTCAGATCTAAAACATTTGCCACTGCATTCACTTCAACTGGTCTAGGTCAGTGAGGTCAACATTTTCATCAATCTGGTCTCCTTTGTGTATGATAGTACAGCATTTTGAAACTTATTGTGAATAGGCATGGAGTTCACCAACTTTTCATTAGAAAGTCGGCCACAGTTTCTGGCTGATCACCTTAAAGCGGGTTAGATCCCTGCTCAAAGACTGCAATAGAGATGGAAACCACTACGGAGCCATCCTTTCACATTTCCAGTGGTTTCAATCAACCCTAATGCATCCTCAGCCTTTCAGCCCCAATGCATCCTCAGGGTGCCCAAGTACTTGCTGCACAACAATGCCACTGTTCAGAATTTCAGTGGACAAATGGGCACTGGATCAGTAGGTGGTTCCTATCCTTTCAAAATCCCATTTCAGGAGAAGGCTGAAGGTAAGGTACAGTAAGGAAATATCGTGCACAAAGTAATGTGCTGCAAAAACTGGTACAATGAGAGTAACCCACAGAGGAATGCAGTTTTATCTATTCAGTGAAGAAGTGTGTAATAACTTCTAAAAGCGGCTGCAAAGTTACAGATTCAACTGGGTATTAATAACAGAAGTCCAGGAATTTACAGAAGGCTTGGATACCAACTCTTTCTGTGTTTTTTTTTTTTTATATAAACGAAAAAAAAGCTGTGACCTTCTGTGCTTCAGCTCTCTACATGATCTGTTGATAAATCCACTAGCAATGTATTGTCCTTTTTTAACTTTATTTGAATCAACAATATACTTATTTGCTGGAGTAACATAATTTAACACTGTATAGATCTATTTGGCCTTCTATTTAGATTTTTTTTAACTATACCAGGGTTTATATAATGTCCTCCAGCATGTACATGCAGTAGTAATAATTCTGTGCACACTGTGATCATCTAATGAGTAGGTCTACAACATCATCTTTTTCAGTTTGAGTATGTTAGACCATGCTTGAGCTGTCAGTATATCATTTCTCAGACTTTTAACTACAAGTTAGTACTGTTATCTATATAATCTGTCTCGAGGAATATCGGTTCTCCTTCTCTGTTGCAGTGGCCACCTTCCATATGGCTACCACCCAAGCGCAACAAATTCTTCCCACTTGAAATGTCCCCATTCAATGATGCTTACTAACACGAGGCAACTCCTGCAACACACAGTATCACAGACTACATCATAGCCTCCTGGCACTTGCAGTATAGCCTTCTTTCTGCCCTGGCCAAGGATCTTCAATTCAATTGCTGCTGAAAGCCCTCCAGTTGTAGCATCTCTAAGCCACAGAAGACCTGATCGCTTTGGGTCCCCCCCACTTGTGTGAGCAAGGAATCCTCTCACTCCAGCTAAAAGCAAAAAAGCTCTAACCAGCAATCATCCAAACATAGACTGCAGCCCCTGGTTTAACCCCAGAAACCTTGTTGTTGCTGTTTGTGTAGTGTAGGTGCCAGCTTTTGTAACTACTGTTATGCCTTGTTAAAATCTGTTACAGTCAGCTAGAGTGCATACCCCAGGGGCAATAGCTGCAAAACTTCTTCCTCCCACCCCCACCCCTTTCATCCATTTCACTGTTGATAATTTGTTATGCAAAGGTATTTATCCCCTGTCAGTAGTCATAGCCTTCAGTCCCTCCTCCTCAATACTTGTTCTTTACTAAACGCCAAACAGAGGTGCAAATTCTCTAGCTGTTTTATCTTTAGCTACATTGTGTGCATAAACCATGAGCAAAGGGGAATACAAATATAAAAGAGAATAAAATCTGCCATTGCAGACTAGTAAGCAGCATACAACTTCCACCTGTGGTTATTCCTACACACAGTTTTTCTTGGAGAAACCTTCCAGTCCTTGAACAAGGGTGCCTGTATGTTTACCTTATTTCCTTGGCTGTCCTTGATGATTAGCTAGGTTTAGCAGAGTCCATTGTATTCTCCCCTGCTACTTTAAATTCCATTTGAAGGTTCCCCTCCCTTCCCCCCCCCCAAGTGATTGCTTGGGTACAACATACCAAAGGTTTTAAACACCCTGGATGCCATATTTGCTCTAATGGCAGCTGAAAGCCCTCCAGGTGTAGCATCTAGCTGATAGAACTTAGAACTTAGCTAAACAGTCTGGAAGGTGTAGCCCACTTTGCTCCCCTCCCACCCACCCCCCCATATCATTACCTTTTTTTATACCTCCTTACACACTCCCCTCACTTCCTCGCTAATCCCCCACCCCTTTACTTTCTGTTCTTATACTACCTCCCTTCTTTGCTCCTCCCCACATTTACCTACTATCCACTATCAAAGACTACTATACCTTACTCCCACTCCTTCCTCTCATCCTCTGTTCTACATCCCATAAAGTGACGTCTCTTACAACTCAAACTATACTTTTTACCTTCTGTACTCCTTATACTCTTATCACCTCACCTCCTATCATTCACAATTACCTACTCCCTATTTCCATCCCTCAAACACCACTCAACTCAAGTACTACACCACAACCCTATCTACTAATTTGTCCCTCCATTCTTCCCTCCACCACTCCCATTCCTAAAATAAAAAAATCTCTCCCCCTCCCATTTAAAACAAAAAAACACAGTCTACTTCCTTATAAAACCCCATTACAAACCTCTACTTCCTTCTGGTGACATTCATCCTAACCCAGGCCCTACAAACAGTACCCTGAACAATAACCCCCCCCCCCCGTATCTAAACCTTCCAACCCACAAAAACAAGTACAATTCTGCTCTACCAATGTCAGGAGCCTTGTAAATAAAGGTCAAGAACTCCATGCTTGGATAGCTAACTATATTCCTGACATGGTTACCCTAACAAACATGGTTAAAACCGCACCATCTGGACAGTGAAATCATCCCTCCTGGCTATAATATCCTTGGATTAGATCGACCTAAAAGAAAAGGAGGAGGAGTCTCCATACTCTACTCCAATTGTCTCTCCCATATCAGTCCCACATTAGACTTACCCTCCTTCTCACCAGCTGAACTCCTACTGACCAACTTTAAACTTAGTTTCAGCACCATAACTGTCGCAGCAATCTATATTCCCCCTGGTGTTAATATTAACGTACTTGAGAACATTCCGTCTCGCTTCTCACATACCATCCACAATGATATAATTATACTGGGAGATGTTAATATTGATCGGCTTACAATACAAGCTCCCAACACTACTTCCTGTATAAACCTACATGGGTTTGAGCAGCTAATCACAACCCCAACCTACATTAATAAATTTCACCTACCTAGCTCTCTTCTTGACTGGATATTGGTCTCCCACCCTCAAAACTATCATAACTCCCAAACCCTTCCAAATGCCCTCAGTGACCACTGCCCTATAACAGTTACCAAACATACTCCCCACCTTACCAAACCTAACAAATTTATTACCACCCGCTCGCTTTCTCATTTCTGTCCTAACTCCTTTATTTACCAGCTCTCCAAAATTAACTGGTCTTACCTCACCACTCTTCCTTTAGATGAAGCTGTCCACTCCTTCAACACTACATTCCTAAACCTTCTTCACTCCCTTGCTCCTCTTCGCACAAATTAGAATCCAATCTAATACTGCTCCCTGACTCAATCTACCAGAACCCTCATGAAAGACCCGGATAGGATTTGGAAAATGTGGACTAAAACTAGGTCCCCTTCTCTAGTTGTATAGGAGTTTGGAAACAAGAAAGGAAAGTAGGAATGGCTAGTAGGAGATGTAGGGGAGGTAGAGTATAGGAGACAGACTAGACAGGTAGGTTGTTTTGAGACTGTAAGAATTAATAGTGGTTGGAGATAGAGGAAGGGAAGAGGTAGAAGAGACGGGAATAGTGTTAGAAATACATTGAGTGAGGTGGTGAAATAGGAGAAAGGATGGTGTTTTCAGAGTGGTTGGCTACAGTGGCAAGACCATTTTGTTTTTAGGTATTTCCTTGTGGCCATTTTGAAACTTTTGCTATGCTGGAGGGATTTTATTTCCAAGGGGATTTGTTTCCCGGATATAGCTGGGTTATAGAGAAGGCAGCCTATTTTGGATTTGAGTTTGTAGGTGTCTAATAATTCTTGATTTGAGCTGTGTAGCATCCTAGCAGGTTAATATTTGGATATGATAGTGGAGAGGCTGGGGCAGAAGGAGGGTAGATGGATAGAGTGGATGATATGTAGTTGGTATGGTTGGAGCAGCTGAGGGAATTCTAGCCAGTCTAGTTGTTGTATTGCTAAGCAGTGGTGTGACTTGTAGGTTTGGTTAGCTGCAAATCTGGCAATCTTATTATAGGTAGTTTCAAGCTTGGAAATAAGTGTAGGGTGTACCTTACTGTTTGGTATATACTTTTCAGAAGTTCAAGTCAAAACTAAAGGGTTGAAGCTGACCAAGTTTGCAGACAACTGCAAACTAGGTGCAGTTATGGAATCCCCAGATGTCTTGTGTTCTCCAGGAGGGTCTTGCGCAAACCAATGTCTGGTGTCTTGGTCATGGTCTCAAACTGAATGCCACGAAATGCATCATCATTCCGTTCGGCACAAACAGTGTCCCTTCACACTTATCAAATCAACAATACCCTAAGTACCCACAAAGTGGTAAGGGATCTGAAATCACAAATGGACTGCGACTTAACTTCGACCACCATATATCTACTGTAGTAAGGAAAGCTTTCTACATAGCACACTTCATTAGTAAAGGCATCGCCTTGAGAACAAAAGAGGTTATGACCCCTCTATACTCTGCACTAATCCGGCCTATAGTTGAGTATAATGCCCTGTTTGCCATGTATCATACAAAGCACTTGCAGCAATTGGAGAGAACACTGAGGTTTCTACCGAAGAAGCTCGATCTGACCAAGCTAAGTTTTGCACTGTGTGATTCCTTTAAAACCTCTTGTATTAGAGGTAACATGGAATATGTGCAAATGACCCTTTAAGGACATCAGGTGTTTAAGCTATATGGCAGTTCACCCTGTGTTTCCAAAGGTTTGTCAAACTGTCCACTTATTGTGTGCTGATAAGGCCATAAGGCTGAAATATGCCTGTCCACAGCTAGTGCGGTTTGGCTTTATTGGAATGAATTTGTCCATAACAGGCTTAAAAAGTCATGGGCATTCAGAACTGCCCTAAAGCTGAAACACCTGATGTCTTTAAAGGGTCATTTGCATATGTCCCATGTTACCTCTGATAGAGGTTTTAAGGAGTCACACAGTTGAAAATCTAGCTTGGTTAGATTTTTCTTTTAGTTTTTACTGATTGGTTTGTCTGTGTGACCTTGTAAAGCCCACCCTGACTCCACCACATTTAACTCGTAACTTGGTCCCCTTCCTCCCAGTATGGCTTGACTTTAATATCCCACAGTTCCTTATTCAGCTCCTGTGCAGTTGAGCCTCATGTTGGCTCCTGTTTTTCTCATCCATGTCCTTATAAAATCATCCTATGCTACCTATTTTTCTCATTCACTTCCCTATAGGAGACACTGTTTTCCCTTTTTCAGTAGTTCTTCGTAGATTTAGTCACCTTCCTTTTATATGCATGTATGTTCTGTAGCCTCTTCTACAGTGCTCATAGTCCTTGATATAACAGCCAGTCTTTTGGAGGCAATCCAACACTGACCTGAGCCTCAGTACATGCCAAGTCCCTTTATTTAACCGTGCATATCCAATGCCCATGTCATTGGTTTCCAACTCTCTCTAATAGCTTAAGCTTCTTTTTCTGTTTCACCAGTTACATACCTGGCCCATTCTTCACTTAGTCCATTCCTGCTTAACCTTTTCTAAGTAATCTGTAGTATTCTGATTCACTTTTTCAGTCATTTTGCCTTTCTTACCCCCCTCTCTCTCAATGTCCTTTATTGTTTCTGTGTGATTTGGGCACATTCACTAATGTTGATGTGACACCATAGCTCCATATGAAAATGGGGGAAAAAGGGGTTGATGGCAGCAGTGTCTTGGTATTTAAAGTCTTTGGTAACTTATAGGTTGATAACTTATAGGCTATCGGCCCAAGGGCCTATACAAGCCTAGCCATAGCAATACCCTGGTTGTTTATGCCGACAATGTTTACTTCTTTGGACCCCTGTCTTAGTGCGACTGGTGTGATTCCCGGGTTGAATTTCCTATCTCCCATCCAGTTGTCGATGTTCCTGTTGAAAGAGGACCAAAGATACTCTCTGCTTGACATGTATGGGCAGTCTATTCCAGAGTACGGGGAGTCTCTGGGTCAGGAACCTATCCCGCCAACATGTCTCGTTCATTGTGACGAGGTTTAGTTCCCTGGAGCGTGTGGCTCTGAGGGATTGGGATTTCTTTAGGTGGAGCATGTCCAACAGATCAGGGTTAGACATGTCCTTGTAAGTTTAAGCAGAGGTCGCCTCTGAGTAGGCAATATGCGACAGAGTATAGCTGGAGATTTTTTAGACGGTTGGCATAGGGCATCTGTTTTAGGCCTGTGATTCTTTTAGCGAGATATTTCTGAGGCCTTTGCAACTGTTGCAGATCTGTCCTGTAGCTACATGTTGCTGCCATTCTAGCCAGCATATTCCACTCCCTAGCAGCCTCTACTGTAGGAAGTTCCTGTAAACTGAAATGTTAAGACTGCTAGTATCTATCCCCAGCAGCCTGGAGATACTTCAGTGTTTCCCAATGGTATAGTAACCAACATGAACTCCTGGAGGCATCTTTAGCCACTTCCCAGGCTTACTAAAATTTTCCAGCACTGGTAGTAACATTCTCCTCATGTCTAATTACAGGTGTCAGTAATGTGCATACTGGTTGGAAAAAAAAATAACCCACTGACTGCTTGCTGTGACAGGCAGGCATTCCATTTCCACTGAACCAGCAACTCCTTGATGCTGTGAAACACACTGGGGGCACCAGACACCCTTGCCTGTCCCTCCTGTTCATTCAAGCAGTTTTGTGTAATTAATTATTAGCAATTTTTCTTAAACTCTTATGTTATAAAGCATTGTTTCTTTTAGTAGAAGCCTCTCATAAACCAGAGCCTTCTCCAGTGTTAAGATGATTGTGCTTTACTGCATCCGAGGATTCTTTACTATCAAAACCCACCACCCTGCTGTAACCCCACTCCAAAAAATATGATCAGCAAACTCCACCTGTATTGTTTGTGATTGTCAGCTGAGTCCAGTGGTAGTTTATTCCTTACCAGTACCTACCCTCATATCTTAACTTCCTTTTCAATGAGTAACAGGTCAGTCATGCCATGGGTAAATTTGGGGATGACCATGCAACTTTCTAACTCCTTTTAGGGAAGAAAATTTATTGTATTGCTTAATTTGGAGTGAAGTTTGTTCTAGAGAAGGGTTAGCATTGAGTGACCAAGTTACTTCTCCTCTTTTGTTTTGTTTGATAAAGAAGGTTTAGATCCCAGTTCTAGTGTTAGTGGGATTGTTTTATTAGTGGAAATATAAACAGCATTGGATTACTGGATCCCTAATGGCTCGATAAGCAAGGCATTGATCACCCAAAGGATTCTACAAGGAGCTGAATACAGGGATGGTGCTTTCTGCCTCTCCTTGGAGCTCATTCCCCTTGGATACTGTAGGGTGAGAGCTGTCTCGAGGGACTGTCATAAAAACAAACTTTAGGGAGTTTAATACTTTGAAATCCCAGGAATGAGAGCTATTTTGTGTATCCTAACTCCCTGTTTTGGCGCAAAAAGCTTTCCTGTCTTACATTCATTCACTGATTTACCTTATAACCTTCTCAGACATCTGTGCTAGAATCAGACTAGCATCTTTGCATATGTATTAAATGAGCAGAGTGCCTGTATGTTCTCTGGATGCCTTTTACTTTTAGATATACCCTGGGATTCATGAAGCTCGGCGCAAGGATGGCGTTAGCCTTACGCCGACCGTCCGGCGTAGAGATGGCGCAGCAGCACCACATGCATATTAATGAAGGCGCACTGCCGTAACGGCCACGTGCACAGGAAATGTGTACGAGTGCAGGGAGCGTGTCCAAGCACTGCACGGAGGCGTGATCATGTCGGCTGCATTCGCACAACCTAAAATGCTGACTAGTACAGTCTGCCTCTAATAGTAATCACTGCTGTCAGTGTCCCTGGATACTGAAATGTATGCAAAGTATACAAGACCACTTGCGAATACCACAATAAGAAGTAAACACAAAGGCACGTAGCTGAATATTGAATCCCCGTCCCTCGAACAAAGATATTTAAAACCCCGTGCCCGTATTCCATTGTAGTGTCGCTAGTTATACCAAGTGGAAGCGAAACGCATCGTGTTAGCGCGCCATTTGCCAAGCCTAGCCCAATGGTATGGGTTACCACCTGTCCCACATTGTGGGGGACAGTCCCCCTCTAGGCAGGTGTGTCCATACCAAATTCATAATAAATGTGAAATGTCCTGCGATAGTAGGACATTATTATGTCCCATATGTTATGAAATAGTTCCATACAGTACGTATGTCGGTATATAAAATACCTATATGTTACAAGAAACAGAATAAGCAAGTAAACTAAATGGAATAAGCAACTACACCGCCACAACAATAAAGGTTTATATGTAGGCATGAAACTAAAGTACTATCCTTTGTAATGACCGTGGGTATGTGTTGGCCTGTAAATTCAGATGTGTGCCACGAAAATGTCCCATCCAGGTCATATGAAAAGGTGGCAACCCTACCAATGGTCAGAACATTCGCCCAATATCTGCCCATTTGCGGTCCAAGATGTCCGTGCCAGGACAGCCCATAGATGAACGGGTATTACCCGGGTCTACCTACCATGTCATGAAAGATAAATATTTGCGAGTACCTATGTGTGTGACGTACAGCATGTGGTTGATCTGAAATGTTGATGTAGACCTCACAACCATATTGGTCCCAGAGATATGTAGTGTACGCAATGTGTTCTGTTGACTGTGCCACGGGCCATCAACTAGAGAACGGAAGAATGTTGATTGTGGAATATGGGGGTGGGGGGTGACGGGTAATGTAATATATCGCCAATGGGAGACTGTGTTGGATGCACAATAGGTGACCTGGAGGTCTGTGAGGGAGCGGTGTGTGAATCAGGAAAATAACCAAAGAACAAATATACACATCTGCAATACAATCCCACAAACATGTGAACATTAAAATGTGCAATATACATGTACAGAAACGTTACCGGCACATACCCACATAATGGTCTGGCCTGAACTGAGCCATCCAACCCCAACACACCTGGATACATAATTGAATACCCATCATCCCCTTCACAGCACACCCACCCCCCTTCCTGAACATCAACCAAAACCAGCCATACTCTGGCTGATAGATAGGTGCGGCCATATATGCACATAGTGACCCCTACCCATATCTAGTAGGCAGTCTCACCCTAGGCATTCTCAGGATTGCAAACTATGTATCCCTTGCATGTATAACCCTACCTTACAGCCGTAAAGCAAAGATGGTCATCGTTCCCCACACTATTTGGATATCCCTCATGGGATATGTATCTGTTCTAAAGATTAGACTTGGTGTCACGACACGATGTCGAGTCCTGTATACATCTGGACACAAGTTGTATGAGCAGTAGCTGTCCACAAGATTGCTCAGCCTCCATCCGGTCCTGCAGAACCTACGACCAGGGATTAAACACCTGACCGTGATGCACGTCTCCCCACGTGCATTATTGGGAATATATACCTTACACATTCGCATAGTGGCAGTCTGATATAGGGTGCTTAAGGTGCTGTTAAGCAGACGTACGTAGGGTTACCACCTGCCTCACCTTGTGAGGGACAGTCCCTTTTTTGTTGTGTCCAGACCAAATATAATGCAATGGCAAATGTTCTGTGATAGTAGGAAATATGTCCCATATATTATGTTAACAGTTGCATAAAACCGTTATTTATGTAAAATACTCAGAGTTACAAGAAACAGATGAAGCAAACAAGCCACTACAAGAATAAGCGTTCATTTAGGGAAATAAGTAAAGTTCTAACCTTTGTACTGACCGTGGGTATGCGTCTGCCTGTAAAGTCTGATGTGTGTCCCGGAAATGCTCTGCTTTGGCCATATGAAAAGGTGGCAACCTGAGACGTAAGCAGGTATGCAAGCGTGTATGCGCGACGCTAGGTGGTGGTGATTCAGCGGTATGGGAAATGTAAATGAGCATGTAGGTGTATATGCATGTGTATGTACAGACCGATATATGCGCGCGCACACACACACATTATATATATATATATATATATATATATATATATATATATATATATACATATATATATATATATATATATATATATATATATATATATATATATATATATATATATATATAATATATGAATGAACATGGTCACAGTATAGGAAATCCCCGTAATAGTGCTGTTGTATATCAGGATGGCCATCTGTGAGCACACCACTGCATCCCCAACCACAGGTAGAATGCTAAAAGTGGAACGAACGATCTCCCCTTGCTAAGTCTGACTTTCAGCTAGGTACAGGGCAGTCCTGGTCCCCAATCGGACAAGCCTAAACCCGGAAGACCATATGAACACCCTGACAAACACACGTATGTGCCTGGACTATAGGCTGTAGAGGTCTGAATATCCTCGGAGTGAGTCAACATGCAGCACAAGTCCAGAGCAGTAGGGAATAGGGAACGACGCATGTGTAGTGTGTTTTTCCCAACAGGTAAATGGATGCCTGCTGTGTAAGTGAAGTGATGAGGTGTATGTTCGGGTAACTATGCACCATGGATATACATATAAATGAGGCAAAACACCAATAGTGTAGTGATTAGAGCATCCGCCTAATGAAAAGGCATTCACGGTTCAAGGTCGACAATAGCACATATCATTTTCCTTGTGGAATTAATGTTGCTCTGCTGTAAAGCCAACATTTAAACATGTAAAGGTGAACGTGTGTATCGCATGGGACTGTTAACCAGTTCCTTTCAATCAAAGTGGTATTGTCATAATGTACAAGGCACAAATAAGCATAAATAAGCAACAGTAAACGTATATAACGCACAGTAAGCATAGGCGCGGGTCTAAGCGGCTCCCAGCATAGGAAATGTATGTACAGATGTTATATATATGTATAATATATATATACACACACACGTGTGTGTATAGATATATATCTACATACATGAGAAATTATTTTATATATATATATATATATATATATATATATATATATATATATATATATATATATATATATATATATATATATATATATATATATATATATATATATATATACACATTGTAACAGTAAAGCATACACAAGGGATGTGAAGGGAATCGAGAGCAATGTTGGTATTGTTAAGTGCTTTCAGCGTAGGTCATAAAAAGCTGCCCAGGAGTGAGCAGAGCACCGCTACTCACACCACAGGCAGGGTATTACCACTGGGAGTAACATCGTTGAAATGCTAGGTCTACTTTACACACAAGCGGAATGTAGTCCCATGCTGGGACCTCCAAAAATTGGAAAGTGCAAATGGCTGTATTCCATAACACCAGGAAAGGCGCGTATGTGCAAATATACATGGAAGACCATGTGAATACACGAGGTGGGACAGAATGTGTGTAGGGCCCCAAAAGCTCTGGAGAGGGAAATGTGTAAAGGTGTGTCATGGCTGCGATAACACGTGGATAATGGATGTTACGCCTGTAAATTTAAGACTGGTGGGGTGGAGGAACTATGGGTATGCAATTATGGATCCAGGCGTGCCAGGGTTGGATGGGCCGGTTCTAATGGACCGCCCCGTGGAGGTCAGCTATGTCGTAATAGGTATATATGCATACTCACATGCAGACAACAATATATGTTGACGTACAAATTCTGTAACATATGCATTCCATTTGTTGACATAAATGATAGGAATGTGCCCATACAAACATCAACGGTACATGGAATAATAGGCTGTGCAGAAGAGGGACGGGTCGAATCGCACCATCACATTCCAATTACCATCGGTAATCCCTACATGAACATATAGCGACATCTGTCTGCTGTATAACATACTACATACCGATTTACAAGATGACTGGAGTGTGTCTGTGTTCTAAGGCACTAGTATGCTGGTGAACCTTATAAACATAAACATCATTACACATGTGTAAGTGCGTATGAGCGGGGAATGTATTGACATACTTTGTGTGTGTGTGTGTGTATATATATATATATATATATATATGAATACATATATATATATATATATATATATATATATATATATATATATATATATATATATATATATATATGAATACATATATATATATATATATATATATATATATATATATATATATGTACATATATATATATATATATATAGCATATATATATATATATATATATATGAATAGGTCTATCTGACTTGGTGGATATTTCATTTAGTCGACATTTCATAATCGACAAGCTTTTGCCCCTCCCCAAAATCGTGCGACCCTGGAGTTAGAATATATATATTTAGGGGGGGGGGCTTAACCCCCACCCAGGGTGGGGCGAAGCCCACTAAGCTTGTCGATTATATGAAATGTCGACTTTTGAAATTAATTGTCGACTAAATGTAATGTCGAAGTCAGATAGACCCATATGAATACATATATATATATATATATATGAATACATATATATATATATATATATATATATATGAATACATATACAGGTGTGTGTGTGTGTGTGTGTGTGTGTGTGTGTGTGTGTGTGTGTATGTATATGTAATGTAAATGTTAGTGAAATACACACATACATATATATATATATATATATATATATATATATATATATATATATATATAAAAATGTTACAGTAAATATATATATATACTTATATGTTATATATATCCCGGTTTAGACCGGGCATATGTTGGTGGGAGGTCCACTCAACAAACGTCTACTTATCACCCACCCCAGCTAGGCTGAGACATACAGACACACAATAAAGGTAAATACAACACTGGTTCCCAGACCACCGGCAGGAAACTACCAGTGGGAGATATCTACAAGGTCTACACTTTAAACATGGACAGCGACGTCCCTTGCGGGACACCAAAAATATGGTACCTTCAACCAATCGGGGAACACCATTATGACCAGGATGTAGCTGTACATGGAACAGTAGGTTGTGCAAGCCTGATAAGACATGGGTTGACACAACGTATGACGTGTCCCGACACGGGGAGAGTGGGCAGTGTGTAGGGGTGTGTTCATATCCCACCTGCACCCACAGTAATTATGAGTGCTGTAGAGTAGTGGCAGGTGGAGGAACTATGGGTATGCAATTATGGGGCTAGGCGTGCATGTGTTGGCTGGCAGACAAGTATTGGGACCGCCCCGTGGGTGTAAGTAATATTCCAATGTGGGTATAGCAGACACCCATATTTCTCAAACTATAAGAGCACATCTACTGGACAGTCCGTAAACCATTGGGGGAATACATAGGGACCATATCATTGAACTGTCCCCGAGGGACGTCTGCAATTACGAATCGGAATCCTAACACAGTCTCAACTAAACCATCCTAGGACTAGTGATATTAGGAGGAAAGGTAGCTGAATACATGTAATGAATAATGACAATATGTAAGAGTCATGAGGTGCATGCACCTCAGAAAATGTGTATGAATACATATGTGCTCTGTGTCTGTCAGTGTGTCAGGTTAATAGCACCAACCTTCTAAATGTGTCCCTGAGGTCGTTTTGCAGTGTCCCTGATTCAGTGTTTATTCTTCCCCATTCGTATAAGAGGTCTGATAGTGAAAGAAAGCGCATGTTCCGCTGACTACCTTAGAAGATTGATAGAATAAAAGGTTTGGGGTTACCACCTGTCCACCTTTGCGAGAGATACTCCCCTGTGGGCAGTTGTGTCCTGCATAATAACTGTAATTAAGGCAAATGTCCTGTGATTTAAGGCAAAGACTATCTATATTGTCTGTAGTAGTACCATAAAACAGTTATGTTCCTCTGAAACACCTAAATGTTATAGGTAACAGTATAAGCAACTATAATGCTACAAGAGTAACCTTTTATTTAGGTGAAACAGTTAAGTACACCCCTTTCTACTGGCTGTGGGTGTGTTGACCTGCAAAGTCTGTGCGTACAGGTCCTATAGGTTGGCACCTTTCCAAATGGCTGGAGTGGGACATATTCTTTAGAAATGTCAGACATTCCAGGACTAAACATACCTACAGCCGTGCATAGTACAGGATTACACTTATTTGCACAAATAAAAGCTTCATCTAGCTGCATTTGAATTGCTTATGCTACTTCACATAACATATAGAAGTGTCATATATAACTGTTGTATGCAATCATTAATGAAACGTAGAATATAGTAATGTCCTGTAATCTGGACATGTGCTATGTCTTGATTATTTTCACACTATCCCTCGCAAAGTGGGACGTGGTAACCCTAGAGTCCTACCTTGGCCAATTGACAAGGTGGCAAATCTATAATAGGTATGCGGTAGCATGACCCGTCCAGATGTGGCTACCACAACCCAACTACTCGTTTGTAATGCAGGGTCTCTGTTCCCATGTATCAACCAGATGGGAGCAGAGTGTATGTGGAACACACAAATACGATTAATTCACTGGACATGCTGCTGATTCTGTACAGTCCCACTCCATGCTGTCGCCTTATGGGCAGCCATTCCCGATACTGTAGTCCTGTAGCCCGATGTGATGGGCATTACAAGGTGGGAGCAGATTGTAAGAGGAACACACAGTTATGAATGATTCACCGGACAGGCCGCTGATTCCGTACATTCGAATGCCATGCGGTCGCCTAATGGGCAGCCATTCCCAATACTGTAGTCAGGAGTGGCCTTAGGTCAACTGGTGCCCTAGGCAGAGGGCACAACGGCACCCCCCACCACACCACCCAGTGCCCCCATCCTGGTCTACCTACACCAAATAAATACTGGTAAAGTGCACCCACTAAAGCGGTGCCCTAGGCGGCCGCTTAGTTGGCCTATGCCTAAGGCCAGCTGTGACTGTAGTCATGTAGTCCGATGTGATAGGCATTACAAGGTATGCCTAAGAGGAACACACGAATATGAATGAATCTCCAGACAGGCCACTGATTCCGTACAGACGAACGCCATGCCGTCGCCTTATAGGCAGCCGATTCTGATACTGTATTCATGTATTCCGATGTAATAGGCATCACAAGGTAGGAGCACATTGTATGAGGTACACACAGATATGATTGTGTCACTGGACAGGCTGCAGATTCCATACAGCCGAACGCGATACCGTCACCTGATGGGTGGCCAATCCAGATACTGGAGTCATGTAGTACGATGTAATAGGCATCACAAGGTAATATTGTGGTCCTCGCTCACACCCAGGGGTGTGAGTGACAGATGCAAGCACCAATGCCGGTGCATTAGGAAGTGCGGGAATGAGCAGGTGTAAGCGTGTTTGGCTACCAGTATGCGAGTATTGCATTGGTTAAGCAATGTAGAGGCTAATCGAGCGTAAGAGGCTGTAACCAGAGGATATCATACAGCACGGTCTTTCAACAGTATTGGAATGTATCCCATCATGTAGAAGTACATATGAGTGTTTATGTCCAGCATATAGGTATATACATATATAGAGATATATCCGGGACATGCCATGTGGCAACAAAGCATTACAAACTAATGAAACGGGAAACGCCAGCGACGCCTGTATTATGTAGTGATGTTGCTCTATGTGATCACAAGACTCCCTCAGACAGACAATAGTTGTACATTGGCTGTATACATCACTCTGTGCATATAATGTACATTAACACAACAGTACCTGTCCAATCATTATGTGTGAACAGTACTCTTGCAATGTGCAACCTCATCATCATCATGATAAAGGTAAATGGGGTAACCATAGAGGGACCGGTAGTGTTTTGTGTACAATGGGGTCGTCATCCTCACGTGTACCTGAGCCATGTAGGAGTGATGTGCATACCAGGAACGTGCGCCAGAGGGACAGTGGTGAGGATAACAGTAGTATGTTATGATGCATATTACAAGGGTTTTATGTGTCCATTGGGCACGCTTGTGTAATGGACAGCTATGTATAGGGCAGATGGTGTCCTAGGAGCCGAATGACCTTGTGTCCGTAGGTGAGGGTTAGATGTTGGGGAAGGGAGTGTAGGTATGGCCATGGAGGTTAGGTAGGAGCACAGAAATGACAGCATACAGGGTTGGTATATGGCACGTGGTGGGGGATACACCCTGGATGGGGATGGGTCTTCGGCATTCAAAAGCACATGGGAACAGTGGGATTGAGGTCTCCAGCCATGGGCAACTGCCACTGCACCTGCACAGCTGCAAAGGAGCCAGTGCTTGGCGGCTGTCCAGGACAGGCAGCATCACCCTGTATATGTGACACACTCCGCCCTTGAACTGACGTATCTGGCTTCGTAACCCCTTAGAGAGCCACCTACAAAACATGTCTGGGACTGCACGACAGCAGATATGTACCTGTCTGGTCCCACTCCCAAGGGGGACATGCTCCATCCTCAGTGGTGGAGCCACCAGAAGGTGGTGCATAGCCAACAGAGGTTGATGTTAATGGCTGGGCCCCAGATGTGCTAGTACCCGGTGCCATGGTCAGCTGAAGTGGGACAGGAGGATCTGCCAGGTCCTACCAACCCATTCGGCCTAAGGTGTTGCGTTTTAACCACATATGGCTTGGTGATGGACAACAGCATATAGGTTTACCTACGTCAGTATGCATAGATATCACCAGCGACCCAACAAATTGTATACATTTGCAGAGGGAGCACAACACATGCATATATAACACATGGCAACTGTACAATGTGTAGTAGACGTGTGACCGCAGCTATGAACAGTTGCCCATCAGTGGCTTGTCACTGGGAATCCCACACAGTGTCAATCATACCACTGTCTCATGTGACATATGTCCAGTCAGGAATGCCATGGCAGTAACACATCTCTGTCATCATGTACTGTCTGCAATCCCCACACTCTGCTTCTGCTGTGCACAGAAGTGTGTTCAGTGTGTATAACCGGAAACAAATGGTTGTACACACTGACCTGTTCACAGTTGGCCCTACAGATGGGGTTCCCAGAGTACTGTCATGTCTGTATTTTAACATGCAGAATAGCCATTACCACACACATGTTAAACAGGCAGTAGTTTCAATGCAGCATAGCTACACTTGCATGCTGTAGTTGTGTGGCACATCACCCTCCTGTCATTAGGCTATTTCCCACTGTTGAAAATGATTGAGGTCCATCCAGATATCATCTGCGATGCTGTGTCAGAACACCGCATCCAGGTACCACTCACAGCGACTGTCCTGGCCAGATAACATCTTTCCCTAGATAGTGTACTGTGTTTATCATGCGGATGGCTATGGGAACACCATCGCAGCTGTACCACATGCCATCAGCTAGAGGAGGACTGCAATAGGTGCAGAGGCCATCACCTGACCATTTCCATCTGTTACAATACACATGCTGCTGCTGTGCAGGTGTACACCTTCACGTCCATCAGTGTGTGTGTGCGGGACAGGCAATGTACACCAGGGAAGGGCTTGGAGACTTCATAATCTGCCATACGCTGAATAGTACAGGGTCAAACCCCTGACTACTCATTAGTATTATATGTGCATGATGTTACTACATGTGTCACAGAGGCATCATGTTGCAGTGCTGTAAGAATGTGTGTAGGTGAGTGCCATCTGCAACAGATATAGTAAGCGTACATTAGGTGTGGCACACATGTCCGTCCACGTGAACAGATGCCATTGTCACCACAACCACACTCTAATGGACACGCATTGACACCTTTGCCAGGGCGGCAAATACACAGTGAAACTACTTTGCCACACCGCAGTAATGCACAGGGCCACATGCACCACAGGGGATATCTGGAGGTTCAATGGGCTAGGCCATGTGAAAGTACTTGACAACTGTTGGTATGCCAACAAGGTTTATACTGGGAGTGACTGTGGTTGGGAGCATCAAATCCCACACTCAGATGCAGATACAGGGTGCCAGTACTGTCATGTAGGTATGCATTGCTCCATGGGTGTGTAGTGTTTGGCTGTGCAAGGCTGGGTGAGGGGTAATCCTTGCCATTGCATCACCCGACAATGGTGCGCAGTGCAGGGGTGTAGTGTCTGCAATGTCCCCCACAGATGGGTATTGCAATATCTGGCCTGACATCCTGGTTACCAATGTGTAGGGCCATAGCTTTGCAATGCATGCCATGTCTGTGTTTGATAGTCCTTCACATGGACATTGCCTGGGATGTGCATGTCCCACAATACTGTATAGTGACATGTACAGGTGTACCTGGTTTGGCAGACACATGTAGTGTACACAGCCTGTTATACCCAGATATGCCAGTACTGGCCTGGTGTGGCGAAACCTGCTTACAGTGAGCAGGTCGGCCCTGCACCTGCATATATAGAATGGACAGGTATTCCGTGGTGTTAGTGGCATGGGCCCATACAGGGCACGTGTACAGCATTGTCTGGCCTTAGTGGATCACATATGATGGCACCACATATGTTGCAGCCATTCAGTGTGGAACATAGTGAAGGCACAGTGTCCGCATATATGTGCTAATTGTACCGCTGTACAGGGTGCCATGTCCTCTGCAGGCCACTGCGGTCACACCATGCCTACTATCTGTCCTCAGTGTGCATGTTACTAGCAACCTAGTGGGATATTCTAGGCAAGGTTGTATGTGCATGGCACATGGGTGTGGGACATATACCGGGTACTAGTAGGGCTGCATACTTAGTTCACCAGCCCTTTTGCCAGATGTATGGGTATGGCTTGCCAACACAGTGCCGTGGCTGACTTGACAGCTGTACTCTTTGTGAGGTGGCCATTGTGTCACAAGACTGATACTATATAGGAAAACTACAAAACCCACTCCCAAACATGTCCAATGGCAAGACAATCCCGGCCACCTCTACACAGGTTCTGACAGACAAACACACACTTGCCATGTCCTGTATACAAACCCCTACCGTATCGCACTGCAGCAACATGCGTTTAAGGTAAGCGCTACAGCGATTACTAACTGTACTTGTCTCATGCAGGATGACACACACACACACACACACACAAGTGTGGGACTAGAACACCGACCTAACTACTTTATTACACTACAGCATTGCGCAGTTACAGAACGCGCTACCGAGATTACTGGGACACAGCACTCCCAGAGGTCTATTGTAGATGGGTGACATCATCAGCCTTGCTAACAGTGAGTATAAGAAATGTTTGGAGTGTAGCCAGTCTAAAAGCAATTTAGAGTCCACCGGCATACACTGTGTCGGGTACGGAACACCTGCCTATTTACAGATTACTATTACAATACTACATATAAGAACTGCGCCACACAGATTACACGTGTCAAGGCTGTCATTATGACCGTTTGTGAATGCGGACATCAACAGGGATGCTGGCAGTTAAGATGTACATACCGGTGAACCTGTGTGTTAAAGTATGAATCCATCCTGACCTGGAGTATGTCCATCTGTGGAATGGACGACTACTACTACTATACAGGGTTACAGTGGCCATGCCCATACACAGAGGCACATAACCAACACAAGGTGTCACTGGGCATGCTCACACACTTAGTAGCGCAGGGCTGTTCGGAATGCACTGTGTCCATCTACACAAGGATATACTGTGTCCATCTACACAAGGATATACTGGGCATGCTCATACTCCTAGTAGCACAGGGCTGACTGGGATGCACTCTGATGCTAAACACGGAGGGCCACAGTGGCCATGCTATTACAGGTAGACGTAAAGAACACATTGTAATGGGCTCTGGTGTTGGTAGCTGTCATTGTTAGGAATGCTGCTCTACATATATTTGACAAAGGTCTTTTACAAATCCGCTGTCATTCTGGGATGACATGGCTGACAGGCAGGCCTTTGTCACATATCGCATGCGTCCATGATACAAGGGAGTGTGGATATTACCCAAGTCGCATCCGCCCACACAGTGCCATTCCAAAGCAAATGTCCTAAACACAGATTAACTCCCATACACCTACAGGACAACTGCATTGTTTTCTTATGCTAACCAGTGCTAGATGTGTAGCATCCATATTCACAGCTGACCACTGTAGATCCAGCAATTGGGATTACTGACATCTGTGCAGTGAGGAACACCTGGCTGATGCCTCTGTAGTGCACAATAGCACTACCGCCATATACCTCAGAACCTAGCACTACCACCATATACCTCAGAAGCAGACATGTGGGCCATAACACGGGTACGGACCACTCCAGGTGGTGTACCCACCACTCACATGTACTGACTGGTCCCCCCATGAAAGGCATCACAGATGAGCCATGTGCAGGACACAGTGTCACATGCTGCATTCTAGGATGTAAACTGTAGACACCACCATGCCCTCGGACCACCACCACGCAACCATACATGTATGACAGACGAGTACGCCACCATGTGACCCTTGACCTGTGTTCTGTACTAAGCTCTACATCAACTGTAGACAGTACACATGTACTGACACAGTTGCATCATGTGTTATGCATTGCAATTATACCACTGTCTGTGACCAGGTCAGCTGTACACATACCAAGGGCCCTCAGTACTGTCCACCATTAGCAGATGTCTGTTGCTGTACATCAGTACACATCCTCATGTATGGATGTGACCTACATGTACCTGCCCTGGGTATGTACATGCCACACACACACCATACCTGTAAATAGCATAGCTGTTGTAGTCCTTTGTGCAAACAGGTGGCTACAGCCATTACACACATGCACATGGAATGTAGGTCCATGGCTGCTGAATGCTAACAGTACATAAGGTGTGATATCAATGTTGACAGAGGTAACATCCCCTCTGTACTGGTCACCCATCATATCATACAACAGTCCATGTGTCATGTATGTTATTACACATATCCGCCAATTGCAATGCCTACAAACATGACCAAATGTCAGGATTGTAGGGCCTACACACCTGTACACACAGTGTTGTGTGTTCAGATAACATGCATGTGCAGTTGCTGATGTAGGCAGGTGGCGTGTATCCCAGTACGTCATGCAGCTGCAATGCAGCCTCAACATTGCCAACTGTATATGGTGATATGCTCAGTGTACAGAAAGATGTACCACATGTATGGACATATGTGTCCACATGTATGGACATATGTGTTGAAGTAACTAAGTGGCGGGGCATCTTTGCAGATGGATGTTTGCTGTGGACAGCTCACAGGTGTATCACAAATGGTCCTACAATACCCTGCGTAACCGGTAAGCAATGATTTCATTAATTGAAGGACATAACACGCAACTTAGACAGCGGTCAGGGTGATAGCGAAGGTAAATCACCTGACACCTGTTAAAGCGTCAGTACAGTTTGTAACGTGTGCAATACTGCTGTACGTCTGACATACATAACATGAGCTAGGCAGGTCTGAGAGTCACAGTACTGGCATGTGTGGTTGCATGTGTGTCTATATTTGTCACGTATTGTGGGGAATACATCTCATTTGTTACTCACCTGTACACTAGTGTACACATCTGTACAGACTGCAATGTATAAAGCAGGACATAGGCAGGGGCGTGTATCTCACACGTGCGGTTTCTGTATGTGCATGACATAGGTGTATTAATTACTGAATGCCACAGTGTGTGTGTATGTAGGGCTGACTGGTCCCTGGGGTGAAGATGCATGTTACCATACTGAACTGATGGGACCCCTCCCACCATCCAGGCGATGCATTCAACTATCCGTGTTGATGTCCCCGATCTTAGGCCATACTGACTACCTGTACATGTGTATTCTCTGTGGCACGTCCTATAGGTGCACAGTAGTGTAATGATATTTTCACATAGGCAGGGGTCCTCATCCCACCAGTAGCAACTGTGTGCGAGTGTTACTGTGTCGGTGAAGGTGTGTGTGTGCGTTTCAGTGTCACTGAATACATGTGTCAATACCTGAGTGTGTGGGTGCAGTTGTGTGTGGGCATCCTGTCATAGGAACATGTATTACTGATCCCCCTTGAGGCATCACACTTCCTCACTGGCCTCTACCCTTGTAATCAGCTAGACCACTCTCTTACCTCACCACTCCATGTAACTGTACCTGTGATGTCACCCTTTATGGATGTCATATCTGTGGCCACAGTAGCTTTAATACACAGCTGGCATGCTCTTGGAATGGTAGACCTGTTTGTAACGTGGGACATTCTCACTGGTATATAGCAGCTATATGGTTCATGCTGGTATATTCATACATACCTGTGAGTAGTCCACATTGACATATGGGACACTTAACTGCAAACACTGACATCCACTGGCATGTGCAATTAGACCTGAAGATGGACAGCAGAGCAACATAACAAAATCACAGACACCACAGCTCTAAGGAGGAAGTCCGACAGCGTAAAAAAGAAAAAATAACAGAAATAAGTCACCATATAACGCTGTCGCAGTCTGCGATGTCAGCTGATGTACGGCAGAGCAACATGATCAACATGCATTTACTGTTACACAAGACACGTAGTGTTAACAGTATTGTACATCTGTACTACATGGTATATCTGCTGACTGTCAACAGTCCTCAACATTTGTAAACTACACATATCCTAGTCTGTTCACCTTGCGCATCAGACCATATGAGCATGTCCCTGCACCAATAGTGTGGATGTCAGGGATGCGGCACAGGCATCATCAAATGCACAGGGTGTTAATGTTTGCCAGAGGCCTAGGCTGCACCACTGGATGACATCATGTGTGTGGGTTTGGGCCTTTGATCTAATTGGGCGTGTGCGGATGTTACGCATGTGTGTTGCGGTGCCCTACGTATGTGTCCAGTGTGCGTGTATGTTTGCACACACTTCTCTCATGTCTGGCCTGCACAGGGGTATTATTGACAGCTGCAGACTGTACAAGTGAGGTTTTACAGTTCATGGTGTCCAGCCATGGACATGTGACCTGTGCCTGCCAGGGGTTGCATGGGCACTACCAGACAGAGGTGCAGATTGGGTACTGTCTGATGTTACTAGTCCACTGGAACGGTGTCCCTGTTGGGACCGTCTCTGGCCGCATGCACGTGGCCTGCTGTGTCGTGGTGTGGACAGCACAGCACCAGATGCACTGCTGCTGCTACCGCCACTATGGGAGCGGGCATGTGAGGTAGCTCATACACATAGACCTGACGCAGGTGATGTAGCAAGCCTACGTCCACATGCCCGACGCCTCACTCTTACCAGATGTTCCAACACAGACAGCTCTTGCTCGCGGATTGTCATGCCACGGTCAAGGACTCCAACCATGTCACCCAACTGTCTATCCAAAGCATCAGCATTCTGCTCTTGAGCATTTACCATTGCCTGGATGCTGCCGTTTAAAGAACGGACAGCAGCCCTCTGTAGCCTCTTATCTTCTCTGTTGCGCCATTTAGCACATGCCTGTGCCTCCATTACAGCCTGAAACATGCGTCTGGTGACACAAGCTGCTGTGCTCTGTCATGCAGGAGCATGTTGGCCAGAGGTCCTCCTACAAGCAGCACTGGCCACGTGCCTGTGTGGGGCACCACCAGTAGTTTGGCTGACACCATGGTGTGCAGGCACACCTTCCATAGCCCCAACACTTTCCTGTTCCAAGCTACCATGCACCAACTGTCCTTCCTCTATGGCCACTGGTGATGGGGTATGTGCAGGTATGGGGTCTGTGTTTGGGGATGAGGTGGATATAGATGGAATGGTAACCAATGGCACAGTTTCAGCCCCTGACAACTCTGCCTGTGATCCAATCATATGTTCATCATCACTGCTAGAGTCTGTGGGGACACTTAACATCTGATGTACCGCAGGAGGTCAGTGCACCTACATCACCTGTGAGGGCAGACAACATCTGTACATTACAATCTATACAATAGACGTGCGCGCGCACACACACTCACACAAACGTGAAATGACGGAAGGCATGCAACATGCATGTGATACGGCAGATGGCATGCAGCGCAGACAATAATAGTGGTAGTGATCATACATCCCTAGGTTGCACACAACAGCATGCATGTGATAGCAGACGGCATGCAAATTACACAATCATAGTAGTGGTTGGCATACATCCCTGTGTTGCACCATGTGGGCCAGCACAAGTTAACAGTAAACCTGCCTGATGTGTGGCATATGACCTTGATAATTATATGTAATGTGACGTGATCTGCTGACTTGTGCAATGACATACATACATGTTTAACATAATGGTGTCCTGTCGAATATACAGTGGGGTAATGGTGTACCAATTCAGTGTGGTCTGTCCACCCTACAGATGTACTGCAAATTTAGCTGATGTGCATGGCCATTGCAGGGAATCACAAGGAGTCTCTAGTGCTGTACAGTGCGAGTTATAGACCGGGTTCATAGCCATGACTGTGTTCAGATACAATACATATATACTGTGGAATGTGACCCACGTCACTGAGCTGTGTATACACACTAAACCATGATGTGGAAATTGTGACACAGGTCACTGATAGGTATATGGATGACACCCCTGCACATCTGCAACCATATTGCTGCAGCCTGGCAACTGTGGGCAGACATGGCGAACATGTCGGTACACCATGTCCCACATGACATCTGTGTACCACACACACGAGGAGCTAGTATGGCATTTATGTCCATCACCAGCAACGGGAATGTGCTGTTTCTGTGGCCTGATATGGATACTGTACAGGTGACTGCTGTCATGTTGCAACACCCTCAAGATGTTCGGCACATCCTGTGTGGTGGATTGATGTTACACCTACTCCAGATGTGCACAGGCCTGTAGGATGTCTAGTGTTCCACATCTACATAATGACCATTATACAAATGCCATGGCCGAACCATGTGTAGCCATTGTACGACAAGATGTACACACAAGCACAACACTTCTACTGTGTGTGTTACTCCATGTCTCTGGCCATCTTCCATGGCCATGTGTGTACATGTGTTGTCCAAATTATAGTGATGGGCATCTATTTCACTTGTCTGTGTTGTCCCATATGACATATATGCTCCACTGACAACAGGGTTATGCAGATAAAGGGTGGTATGTGGGATATGTTTTCAGGTTAGGAAGGCAGTGTAGCAGTCAGGCCAATAGATGTTATGGACATGTCAAGATAGCACATCATATTGTGTGACATTCATAGCAGGGTTATGATCCACACCGGTGAAACCTGTGTGCTGGCCATACTCTAGCCCACTGTGTAGTACTGTTTGTATTCACCACATGTGCAGCTCAGATCTGTTGTACGTTCCTAAAGTGAACAGCACCTCCACCATTGTATACACAGCTGTCAACACATCTGGTAATAAAGTTTGTGAGAATTCATGTCGGTGAGATTATTTCACATAGTTTGCAAGTGTGGCACATGGATAGTCATTGTGATGCATTGCAAGTCCGACCTGTATATTGTGACAGGACCATACATTGTGTACATGTTGTGAATGGCCACATGGCAGATAGATTTGTGCATTACGGTTCCTGATAAATAATAACACTTTCTCCTGCAATGGGCTGCTGTCGCTGTGGAATGCCAGAGGTACCTAAATAGGAGTAACAGCAGTATGAGCATAATCCACTCCTGTATAAAGGCTACAGGGAGCAACGTGCATAACGCATACACCAGTACATTAGACTATACTATGGTGTATGCACATGTGTGCATACACAGAGTAGCATACTATGGTATGCGGCATGTGTGTATACATGCCTTGCATATAATGTTACATTATATATTGTACATTGACACATGCAGCTATATGGAATATAGTTGTTATAGGTGCAGTACTGACTTACCAGGCAACACCAGACTCAGTGGTTGAGAGAGACCCACCTCCACAATATTGGCTAAGTCTTGTGGATGTGGTTCTGCATGTGTCCCCAGGTTGGCCAGTAGCTCCTCGGTACGTGTGAGTGGGGGCTGGGTTGGTGGTCCACCACCTGTTGCACCTTGTTCCCTGGCGATTGCATTTGCATGCTGTTTCGCCCATTTAATGAGGTCCGTACAGTGTCTGCGCACCTGCTGGTATGTGCGGTTGTGGCCACCCACATCATTAACCCTCCTGCGAAGTTCCATCCACAGGGCATCCCGCTGCTGTGCATCCTGTGGCACATGGCTGAACAGGATGTCATGATTATTGGGTAGGTATGGGATGATGGCCTCATCCTCCAAGAGTGTAAAAGGGGGAAGACTTGCACACGGCATACCTGGAAGACATAATGATGGAGACAGGTCACAGTACCTCAGAGACCTACAGAGCTACAGCTGAACATACATGTGTATTGCATTAATTAAGTTTAAATAGTTGTATTTGCAAACCTACATAACACTGTGTTTGGGTCACACACATGTGACACTCGGTGTTGAGTGGATATTATCACCATATGTGTGTGTGTCACCTGATTACATTGCTCATACTCCATGTGGTTGCTGTCTTGATGTGGGCATGTCTGTTTGCCTGTACTGGTTTTCCTACCTATCAGCACATGGCTGGATGTGTCCACATTAATGCACTCTACCTTGATGCAGTGTATATGTCCCATGTAAGGACTTACACTGCCTTAACAAACATGACCTGTGACCCTGCAGACATGCTCACATAAGGTTTTACATGTATGTGTTCTGCCATATACATCTACAAGGCACTATACAGCGACATCCTGCCATATATCGCCTGTGTTGCACATGTGATACACATGGGACACTGGCTAGCCAGATGGTATTTGCAGGGATGGATATCAACTATGGCATGTACAGTCAAAGTCAACTATTGGGTATATGCCATGGGCCATGTATGCATCTAGGATGAAAGGTTACCTGGCAGTAGCCAACAGGCGGGTCTGTGGGGCCAGGTGGAGCAGTGCCACATTATTGATCCACAGGGTTAATGATAACATATACCATGCGGTCATCACACCATGTCTTAGAGGGGAGTGATGTGCAGCTTTGATGGGACAGGAATGCATAATATGGCAGGACTATGTCAAGTGTATGGGGCAAGGATCTGTCCAGCATGTGGTAGGTGGATGTCCATGAAGTATGTGTTTGAGATCAGGATGAGTACGTGTAGCATGTCCGACATCACTGGGTTGGACATGGATTTATTCAGGGTATGCATCATGCTACATGGTGGAAATGGGGAATGGGAAGGCTGGTGTAGGCCATCTGCATATGGCCAGTACCCCTTAAAGGAAATATGTGATATGTTATGGGTCACTTGAGTGGTCTGTATGGCTGGACAATGATCTCTATATTTTATGAATGGCACCTTATTAGTAGGGTTGCCACATATTACTCCCTGACAGATGTGGTGACATAGCTATCACAGGAAAGACAACTGCCCAGCTGAATCCCTCACACACGTGTCCATTATGATGACCGCTGCCTAGGTGGTAGTTCATGGGTACAGGGTTATTAACATAGGGGTGACAATGCGAGTCAGCTGTTGCTCCTAGGTCATAGACATTTGCATACTTCAATAGGCAGATGCCTTCTGTTTGTCTGTGAGTATGGACTACAATGAGGGGGAATATAATTCATTAACCTTGACATACTGTAGCTGCCTCTGGTGTGATGATCACATATTATTCAGACACCTTCTGTAGTGTTGTTTTTGCCAGCAGTCCTGTTGCAAAACACTCCTGTGACATAGGAATGTACATCTAGTATACCGAGTGTAGGTGGTATACAGTATGGGTGATGATGTCCTATGACTTGGCAAGGTTATGATATGCAGTGTGACATCAACCATACTGTCATCTACATCTGTACTGCTGACATCACTTAAGTGATCAAGGTTCATGGCCTTCCAGACCAGACTCAGCAGGGTAGTAATGCAGTACTTCCCATTATCAGTGGTGTCTCCCCCTTTGTGGGTTGTGATACCTGTTGGTGTGCACCATTCAGTGTGTACACAACCTGACATGGAGCTATGTTTTACATGATGTGTATGTGGATAGCGTCTTGTTTTGCCATATGTATATGATACAACTTGTGATGTGGGCAGGTCCCATGCAGACTGAGTGCAGCTTGTACCTGCATAATTGTGGGTACAAGGGGCCCTGTAGTGTACATGGATATATGCTTGTGTACCTGTTGGGGGGAGGGGGCCGTGTTTTTTTTTTTTTATATTGTCCAAGACCCTATCTGGATTGCTTATTCATGCTAAGCACTTTTTCAGGACTTGTAAACAGTACGTAAGCTAAGAATTACAATAGCACTCAATCTTCCACATCACCTGCAGGTAAGGGTGAACAGGTTTTTTACATACTTTTCTCACTTGCGTAGAGTAATGTAGCTCTTGTACTCATTTTCCTCACTTATCTAGGTGACTGTAGTTCTGCATTCAGGCATGTCCAAGAGTCAACTGCCAGTGTTCTCACCTGTCTATCTGATGAATCTGGACATCTTGAGGCAATGTACACATTGCCTCATGTACACAGACAAGCCTGTCCGCCTACCACCCAACACTACAACCTGTGAGAGATGCACTCATCTAGCCAAACTGGAGGTAAAGGTCTCTCCAACCAAGCCTGACCCTGACTGTCCTGTGGAGAAGGTACACCGTCGCACAAGACCACACTCATCACATAAGCCTTACTGTATCTACCCCACCATTAACTGGGAAAACTACTTGTGTACCAACACATTAGCTCAGCGTTTTTTGAAATTCATAAACACCAATGCCCTGACTCTCAACATATCCACACACCCACCAGGGGCAACAATATCCTAGACCTAGTCATTACCAGCATGAGTGACTGGTGCTCCACGCGTGAAGCCAACTCCTCGTTGGTCCGATCAGACCATGCGCTGAACACTGTTGATATCCACATCCCGCACCTACCCCACATTAAGGGAACCACAGTATAATATGTCTACAAGGCCGACTACATGCTAAGGCGGACGTGGTGGATGTCATGACACCCATGCAGATGGACAGTACTGTTACAAGTGCTGAATCCTACACAAATGCACTCTATAAGCACTTACAGGAGTGCATGGCTTGTGCTATCCCAAACAGAACCAGGACGCTATACGCATAATTAACTAAATCAATCTGGTGGTTCCCTGCCATAAACATATTGTACTACAGGAGGAAGACACTGTTGCAAATGAGAGTGCAATACCATGCGTGGAGGATATCCCTGGCCAGCCTCAGTAAGAAGGTGAGATCCCTTTATAAGATCCTCCAAAGCTAGCTACGAAAACTATAACGCAACTAATACCAACAACAACCACAAAGCCTCGATGTCAACAACCAGATCTGCTCTGAGTTACAGCACAAAGGCACGGACATTGCAGAAGCACGTGATATTGGCAACATCCTGGCAGATCCCTCTCAAAGCTGCACACTCTAAAGGCAATATCACAGCATCCATGGGACCGGACAACATCCCAGGCTGCGTTTTACACGAACTTCGGGTTGTACTGTCTCCTCACCTATGCACCATGTTCAATAATAACCTCACATAGGGCATAGTGTCCCCTGAATGGCGCACAGCAACAATTATCCCACTCCACAAAGATCCACAGGACCTTTTTCCCTATAGACCTGAATAGCCTGTTCTGCAAGGCTATGGTGCACATCATGGATCACTGTCAGAGACATTGGGTACCTCTCTACCTTTGACCCCTCCCTGTTTGGCATTGTTTAGGCTGGACCATGACTCCTAAACCTGGTGGGCTTCTTAGAGACAGTTACCAAGGCATTAGATGAGGGTAAGGAGGTCCACACAGCCTATCTAGATCTCTCATAGGCTTTCAACACCATTCCTCCTTCTGGTATTATCAACATACCCATCCGCCTGAACATTAACCCCTATGTCATGTGATGGTTTGCAAAGTGGCTCACTGACAGAACACACACAGTGGGAGTTGCATACCCTAGGTCCGACTGTATACCAGTTACAACTGCCGTCCCCAAGGGGACTGCAAACTCAGACACCCTGTGGAAGGGTCCCACTGTGGAAGTGTTAATATCATGGTGTCAAGCTGAATGCCTAAAAGTGCATAGTCATTTGGATATAACTAATTAGTAGATGTCACTATGGGTATCCATGGCCCCCCTAATGGGTTCACATCCAGATCAGAGGGGCCATTGTGACTCTACACATGTCATATCAGACCCATTAAATGATACAACACCCCATTTGGGATATATGGAGACCACACCAGTACCACATCAAGAGGATTACTGACCTCAAACAGATGACCTATGCAGCCCAACCTACGAAACTCCAGCTGTACTCAGTTGAAACCCTGACGTGTGGATGGGAGACGGACATGTACCCGGGGATCACTGCAGTGGCTCTGCTGAACAGAGGCACAGGCAACTATTGGCTCTGCCGTTCAGAGGCACAGGGAGCCAACCTATGGGGGTGGTGAAAGACAACACACGCTAGCTAGGCTTACAGATACCCTTGGTAAGACATGTCTTATGTGCATAGATAGTTTAAATAGCTCTTCTATTTTCATTTGCTGATAAACTGTCGGCTCACTAAAAGACATATGTATCCTGTTATTGTGTATTGTAAATGCCAATTGTTATTGTGTATTGTAAATGCCAGTTGACATAACTGATGTTTGCCTACCATTACAGTAATGCTTTGTAGCTTGTAATACATATCTGCCTACAATACTGTACATTACACAGTTATTGGCACAATATCCCACAATGCAAAACATACTTGTACAGTGGCCCAACCTTCCACATGTTATTCTTTGTATTACACCCATACATATGTCTACAGTTACAGTATATCAACGTATACTGTCCCCTGTTATAGCACATATGGTTGGTTTGGATCAACCTGCCCACTGACGTCGGCTGGTGAGGAGTATTTCTGTTCAAAGCCCTTGTATAACATCCCTTGTGGTGTTTGCGTTTTGTCTTGTTACCTACAGCAGTACACACAAATACTACAAGCGTTGCTATGCTCAACAATACATCACTACAAGATAACTGTTTCCACTGTATGGATTGCGTTCACTTTTAATACTACAGAATAGTACTACATACACAGACATCCCGACTGTTCTACATAACGATATGTCGGGTTACTAATAAGGTAACAGTTGATTCAATCCTTTTCAGTTTGTGTTTCAATGTTATTTGTAATGGTCCGCTGGTATATACGGATAGTTTGAATGTGTGATAACGTATCCTTTTCTAGTTGCATATTGGTAACCTGTGGTATCCTGTCCACCAATTGCTGTTCCAAAGTAGTTAATTGGATGCACATCAGCTGTGCAGCTAGCTGTGCAGCTACTGCATTAGCCGATACCATGGCAACAGTGGTGTATAAGTGAGTACTCCTTTTGGGCATTGTCAGTTTGCCTTATTTTCGAGGGAGACTGCCTAAATGTGTTATTGCGATATATTTCAACAGCTATATGGAGAGACAGAGATATATTAGCTTCATGACTCCCTTGGACTGTGTAATGGCTAGACTATTTAGATCTGAAGTAGTTACTTCATTTGTTCTGCAACCTGTGGGTATCAGATCCGACCTCGGATCCGAGCCGGCAGCTTCACAAGCTAAGATCCGAGCTCCTAGCTCCTCCCCCTACCCATAATCTCCTGCTGCCTACTGTATTACCCCAGATCGCTTGTTCCTTAAGCTTGGTGAGGACGTTTCAGCCTTTAAGTTAAATTTAAGCTTGTTAGTGGTGTTGGCCCCCTTTCTGTAGTTTTCTCGTGGTCATTAGCATTTTTCTTCCCCTCCCCCTTAGTGTTTGGGTGTGTGTGTGCTTTGTGTAATGGCGGAAGGGCCCAAAGCCATTTTTTCTAAGTGCATTGAGTGTGGCCATAAGCTTTCCCCAGCTGATGGCCACACTCAGTGTGTCTTGTGCCTGGGGGTGGCCCACTTATCAACGGCTTGCCAAATCTGTGCAGCCTTTAATCCTCGGGCAATTAGGGACAGGAAGAACAAGCTGATCCTGGCAGGCCTACTTCCCTGGGATTCTGCTTCTTCCTCCCCTTCGAAGGCTCAGGCTACTATCGTAGCCCCGGCGCCTTCATCTCCCCCCGCTCTGCCTGGGACTCTAACTCCCCCTGCTGTGCAGAGTTCGGGGGACTCTAGTGCTCCTTTCTCCAAGGAAAAAAGACACAAGGAGAAGGATAAGCACAGGTCTCACAAAAGGCGGGCTGAGGCTCACCCCTCAGCCCCCCCTTCGAAAGTTACCAGCTCTCCCTCGAAGGTCCCCGGATCCTCCCCCTCTCGGCTCCATTCGCCTAGTTTCTCGCCGGAGTACCGGTCTCCTTCGAGGTCATCGAGGCAGCCCTCCCGCCTCGATGACTTCTTCTAGGTCAACCAGGAGCCTTATAGACGCGGACATGGATCGGATGATGCGTCGATTCCTGCAGACCCAAATGCAGATGGTGCTCTTGCCTCCCCCCTCAGGGGGGGAGCACAGCCCCTCTTTGCTCCGATCACTCCTTCTCCAACCCGGTTTAGGGTTTTTGAGTCATCGGATCCGGGCCCTTTCGGAGCCGGGGTTTTGTTGGCGCCGATGGCTCCAGTATCTTCGACGCCGACCTTACCCTCGAGCGTGTATGATCCTAGCTCTCGAGGCCGAGGGCCAAGCATCGGATCCATGGGGATTGGTGTATCTCCCGCGCAGTGTAGGTCGGAGCACACCTCTCTCTCGGATCCGACTCCGATCCCTGCTTCGGAGCTGAGGAGACTACTTTCGGAGCCTGGGGAAAGTAGTTCTCCTTCGGCTTTTGAGGTAGTGGAGAGGGTTCTGTCGAGGTCTTCCAGATCCCCGGTCCGGGCCTCGGATCCCCCCGCCCCCCTTATGCATGTGGGTCTATCCTCCATCGTCCATCCTATGGAACAGCCTGCTCAAACCCTCCAGTTAGTTCCCTTGGAGGAACAGGACCCCGTGGGCGAGCCCTCCTCTGACAGCCCCACCGAGGAGGTGCCTCGCAAACGGCAGTGTAAAATGAGGCACCTGGACTCTCCTGAGTCCATCACCACGGACACTGATTTGGATGAAGGGGAAGGTTCCCCAAGATCACCCCCCCCCCCAAAGATGTCTCCTTTGGAGACATCATGGAAATGTTGCGTATTAGAGGGGGGTGGTCTGCCCAAAAACCTTCCTCGGACGAATCGGTGTTCCTGGAGGCGGGCCCGTCTACCTCCTGGATGTCCCCCCCCGGCTGACCCCCTGGTGGACTTAATTACCACCATGGCGTGGAAAGAACCCGACACCGTGGAGCCAATCCCCAGATGACCTGACAAAGTTCTTAGCCCCCCCCCTCTGCAGATAGGCAGTCCTGGGCTAAGGGGTCCTCTGTTGATGCCATGCTGGTGGCGGCCGCCATGAAGAAGGAACTCTCACAGGAGAGTTCCTCGGTCCATCCTCCGGATAAGGAATCTCGGGCGATGGACCGCATTGGGAAGCAGATGTTTGCTTCAGCAACCTTCTCTATAAGGGCGCTGAACTATATGGCACACATTATCAGGCTACAGCGAGACCTAATTAAGGAATACGCTGCAGCCCCCCCAGAGTCCATGATGGTGAGACCTAATTAAGGAGTACGCTGCACCCCCCCCAGAGTCCATGACTGTTTGTGGATAAGGGCACATTTGCGACTCGTATGGCCACTCTAAAGTCGATCTCTAACACGTCCATGCGGTTACTCTCTCATGCTGAGGGAGCCGCTAGGGCTAGCGGACCCGGGGTCGTCCTGCGGCGCCACGCCTGGCTCCGCCTTTGCGATTTTGCTGATCCCTTCAAGGCGTCCTTCGCGATTGCGCCCTTTGACGGATCTTCGCTTTTTGGCAAGACTGTACGCAAGACGCTGGTCCAAAGTGAGAAGAATGGGAAGACGCTGTCTGCCGTCGGGGTCCGCTTCTCGAATACCCAACGATCCTTTTCTAGGAATCAGAGGGGACAAAAGAAGTTGTGGTTCCACAAGTCTCAGCAGTCCCACCCGGCTTCGGACCCCTCATCCTCTAGAGGCAGAGGAAGACAAGGCGGACGCCGGCCCAGAGACAGAGGGGGACCACGTAACTTCGGGTCTAGGGAACCTTTCTCGGACAGGCCCACGCAACAGTCCTAAGGGCTTACCCGGCTGTCCCTCTCTGAAGGCAGTCAAGAGGTGTTTATCGGAGTATCTGTCAAATTGGGAGTCCATCACGACAGATCGATGGGTGCTCTGAATCATATCCAGAGGTTACTCCATTCCTTTCATTCACCTACCCCCCCAAAGTCAGGCGCTTCCCTGATGTCCCACCCAATCAAAGGGAGGCTGCAGCCTTAGAAGTGTCAAAGCTGCTAGAAAAAAGAGCCATCCAGCCCGTCCCCCCAGACCAGTCCGGATCGGGCTACTACTCTACTCTAGGTTCTTTTTAGAGCCAAATAAGACTGGGGACTTGAGACCGATTCTAGATCTCTCCACTCTGAACCTGTTCATCCCCAAGGAAAAGTTCCGGATGGTCACTCTTCAGGCTATTCTCCCCCTTCTTCGGGAGAATGACTGGATGTGCTCCATAGACCTCCAGGATGCGTACTACCACATTCTGATGGACCGACGATCCAGGAGGTTTCTCCGCTTCCGGCTGGGAGACTGTCATTATCAATTCAGGGTTCTCCCGTTTGGCCTCACCTCAACCTCCAGGGTGTTCACCAAGGTCATGGCAGTGGTCGCAGCCCACCTGAGACTCCAGGGAATTCAGGTCTTTCCATACCTGGACGGGAGCCACCCCCAGCAGGCATCAACTCGGCGTTGCAAGGGATTACACTCTAACTCTCACCCAGAAGTTGGGCATATCAGTGAACCTTCAAAAGTCCTCCCTTCAGCCAGTACAGGTCTTTGAGTTTATAGGGGCAAAGTTGAACACACGCATTTGTCGAGCCCTACTAACTCCGGACAGACTATCGCATCAGGTCTTAGCCCTTCTTCGAAGCCCAGCTCCTGCGGTGGAGCTAGTCCTGCGGGCACTGGGGTCGATGGCAGCAGCCATTGGGCTTTCTCTTCATGCACGCCTCAGGATGAGGATCTTACAGTGGACTCTTCAAGTTCAATGGTCATTAGTGCTTCACCCGCTGAACACCCCGATTTCACTGAGCAGAGTTTGCAGGGACTCCCTCCTTTGGTGGCTTCGCTCGCGGGAGCTGCAAGAAGGGAGACCCTTTGTAATTCCCCCACCCCAAGCCACGTTGACCACGGATGCTTCTCGCCTCGGGTGGGGGGGGCATTGTTCGGGCAGAACTGTCCAAGGCACGTGGACCCCCATAGAGACTGCTTTGCATATCAATGTCCTAGAGATGAGGGCGGTGCTTTTGGTGTTGCAAGCTCTCCACGACCTTCTCCCTCTAGGGACTATTGCGATCCAGACAGACAACATGGCGGTAGTCTGGTACATAAACAAACAGGGGAGAACCAGGTCTTATCCCCTCTGCCGAGAAGCTATGAGAGTGTGGGAATGGGTGATATCCACCAACCACTTTCTGATAGCAACGCACATTCCGGGTTGGTCCAACATATTGGCGGACAAACTGAGTCGGGTGATTCTCACCCCGTACGAGTGGTCTCTCAATCCTTCAGTTGCGAAGCAAATCTTCCGCGCATGGGGTTGGCCTCACTGTGATCTTTTCGCCTCTCTGTCAAACACAAAGTGCAGTGAGTACTTCTCAATACTTCCCCCTTCAGGGGAAGCCCCAAGAGACGCTCTGGTACATGCTTGGCCACCCGGTCTTCTTTATGCTTGCCCCCCCCTTCCGCTTATGGCGAAGTTCATTCAGAAAGCACATTGGTTGGGGAGCAGAGTGATCCTCATAGCCCCATTCTGGCCTCATCAGATCTGGTTCCCTTACCTACGGTCTCACAGTGTTGTTCCTCCATGGATTCTGGATCCCATTCCAGATTTGATCTTGCATCCTGCAGGATGCCAAACTCCGAACCTGCTAAACCTCAAGCTGACTCTTGGTTGATCCAGTTCCTCTGATGGCTAGGACTCCCGTAATCTCATCACCAGTGAAGGCCATTCTGGTGGCGGCCCATAAACCTGCTACCAGAAAAATTTAAAATAGTAAATGGAAACGCTTTTCCATTTGGGCCGAACGCAAGGGCCAGGATCCATTTACAGTTCCTATTCCAACGATTCTGGATTTCTTGTCACTAATCTTTCAGAAGGGAGTGAGCGCTTCCACAGTTAAGATGCAGTTAGCAGCCATTTCCCACTTTCATGTGGGGGATGGACTGGGATCAGTAGCATCATCAAAGATATGCAAAACCTTCTTGAGGGGCATTTTTTGAAACCACCGGTGAAATCTGTAGTTCCCCCGTGGGACTTGTCAAAGTTTGTAGTACTAAAGTTAAGTCCACCCTTCGAGCCTGCCTCTTCGGTTCCATTGAAATTCTTGTTTTGGAAAACAGCCTTTTTAGTGGCAATCACATCAGTCAGGAGGGTCTCAGAACTTCAAGCCCTGTGCATGAAACCCCCCCACCTCATCTTTCACAAGGATAGAGTCTCTCAGGACTAACCCGTCTTTCCTACCAAAGGTGGCTTCAGAGTAAAATATTAACCAATCAATCAATTTACCAGTATTTTTTCCAAATTTTCAGAACAAAGGGGAATACACATTGCACAAACTGGACGTACACAGGCAATTACGTTTCTACCTGCACAGGACTAAGGATTTTCGCAAGTCTGATCAGTTGTTTGTGCCTTTGCCAAATCAGCTATGGGAAAGGCAATTTCTAAAGTAACTCTGGCAAATTGGATTTCCCAGTGCATAATCCACAGGTATACATCCTCAGGTAAACCAGTTCCTATGGGAATTCACGCTCACTCAACCCGATCCATTGCTACATTAGCAGCTTTCTGGTCCAGGGTTCCTATTGACGACATATGTTCAGCAGCTACTTGGGCCACTTCTCACACGTTCATCTCCCATTATAAATTGGGTATGATTTCGAGGAGTAGGGCTTCCTTTGGTTCCGTGGTGCTTTGGAATAGCCTTCCGTAAGGCCACCCAGGGTTAATTTCTATAGGCAGCTGGGGACTCTGTCCCACAGGTTGCAGAACAAATGAAGTAAGTACTTCAGATAAAGAAGTTATGTACTCACCATAACGTTCCATCTGAGTAGGTACTTCATTTGTCTGCAACCAACCCCCCACTCCATACCCCCTAACCACATCGGGATAACTGGCCATCTGCAAAATGTCTTTCATAAGATGAAGCAGGGCTTGATCTTCTGTTGAGGGTGTGAATTGTTTAGGACTGAGCAAACTCGATCTGAGGTAATACAGTAGGCAGCAGGGGATTATGGGTAGGGGGAGAAGCTAGGAGCTCGGATCTTATAGCTTGTGAAGCTAACTGCTCGGATCAGAGGTCGGATCCGATACCCACAGGTTACAGACAAATGAAGTACCTACTCAGATGGAACGTTATGGTGAGTACATAACTTCTTTTTCTACATGCGAGTACAGCTGTTATATTTCGAAACAGTGCTACTTATGTAGGGTTTGTTCCTGATACTTCTGCAGATGTTTAAGTCTGGCAAGGATGTTTGGCCAGCTCAAGGCCGTATGGCTGTGCATGAACTATTATGTGGTGTACAGTGTGCTCACCAGATATCCTTGATTTGGTGTACAAGTGCAGCATACTGTGCTGTTACTCGCTAATTGCTAACGCATCCCGGTGTATGCACAACCCTCTGAAACAGGATTGGTGCAAACAAACCCTATTACATCAGCAGCTTTTCCATTGTATAACGGCCGCTATTTCACATAGGGCCATGTTAGTGTGTCTCTGACAAGGAATGTTAAGGCTGCTGCAGATGTCATACAGTGTGTAAATGATTTGTGATGTTATTACAGTTTGTATTGTAATATGTTTGGGTGTGGGGGTGATGTTAGTGGGTGTGCTTAGCAAATGCAGTTGTGTACGAACTACTTTTATACATAATCACTATGTGCATGAGGGTTCCTTCCCTATTTGAACACCTATCCTTTTGTGGACTAATACAGTGGTATTTGCAGTCTGATTCATTAAAGCGCTGTTATGTGGTTCCTGTAAAGCATGCAGGTGATGTTCGTCCTTGAATCCCTTCGGTAGTACATCTGAATGTAATAACGTGTTGCTACATGATAGTTGTGTATTTCTGTAATAGGTATTTGCAGTCATCGTAGTTGTGTTGGTGACTGACCCTCTTTGGCTAGGGTTGCCACTTTTTCATATATCCATAGTGGGTCCTTTTCGGGACACACCTGATTTTACAGGCCGACACAAACCCATGGTCAGTACAAGGGATAGAACTTTCCTTTCTTGCCTAATTATAAGCTTATTCTTGTAGCAGTTTAGTAGCTTATCCTGTTTCCTGTACCATGTAGGTACTTTAGATACAGAAATAACTATTGTATGCAACTATTTTATATATACACACACACACATATATATATATATATATATATATATATATAATATATATATATATAATATATATATATATATATATATATATATATATATAAGTGTGCGTGTGTAAAACGTACACCTTTCATTGTGTATATGCCGGTTTGTCCTATTTCAGCACATTCCTACCTTTTGTGTTTTATCCTGTCGGTATACACGACTGCCATTGGTGCATCTCTGGTAGCTTAGTGGTATGTTATTGTAATGAATGTGTACATGGTTGCTTGTTCTAGTCCTGGCAGTGATATCTTACCTCTCAGAGCAGGCACTGGTAGTGCAAGGGTGATGAAAGCACATTTCAGCGGTTGTGTGTTCCACATGTTTATTATTCTGTGGAAAACTACCTATATATGCAAGCTGTGTTTAAGGTATACTATGTAACATGTACACAAATGTGGAGATTCCTGTCGGATACTCTCCATTATTTGGAACTACATCCCTGATTACATTATACATAACCCCTCACTAACACTCCGGGGAATCCTTGCAGAGTGGGTGGTGAACACTAGCTACACCCCAGGGATACCGCAAGTGGCTCTGCTCCACAGAGGGACAGTTAGTTGATCGATGGGGTGGCAACAGCAGACACGGTTTGCCTATGCTTATGAGTGGCCTCGTCGGTTGGGCATGTACCTACCTATGTATCTATGAACCTGTACATACAGTATGGACACATGCTGATAGCTTAATATACTGTTCAGGTATTGATTTACCTTGTGCCAATGGCGGTTGTGTGTACAATAGTTGAGGGCTACCTATGTAGGATGCACGCAGTAGACCACCTATACATGATAATTTACAGGTGGTCATGTGTGTGTGCCATCCATGTTTGCTGTGTGTGCAGGTGGAGAAGGGTGTCAGTCCATGAGTGCCTACACTGTCAGTGTGTGTGCTATACGTTCCCTCTTTGCCAAGGCATGGGCATACTGGGCACACCTCCTTCTGGGGCTAGCACAGGGTGTTCGTGATGTGAGGCCCGTGGTCTGAGGCCCCTGTGCCTGTGGGTCCCTTAGCAATGGTGGTGGGCTGTGAGAGCCTTCACCATTCTGTCCCTGCTGCAGCTGTTTCCGCAGGATCATATTGTGTAGCATGTGGGCACATGTTCCTGGAGAGTACTGCAAGGCTCCACCACATATGTCCAAGCAACGGAACCGTGATTTCAGCATCCCAAACACGCGCTCTGTGATAATTCTGGTTTCTGCGTGTGCCTCATTATGGTGTTCTTGTGTGGCTGTGTGTGCATTTCTGATGGGTGTCATCATCCACGGTTCCAGTGCATAGCCAGCATCCCCCACCAGGTGGCCATATGGGATGTCCCCCCTGGCAAATACCTGATGCAGCTGTAAGGCATGCAGATGTGGGAGTCATGATACCTTCCAGGACTGCCAGCACACACATCCATGATAATGCCCTGGGCATTGCACATGACCTGGCAGTTGATGGAGGGGAATCCCTTGCAGTTTATGTAGCGTCTACCCTGCTCACTGGGTGGTGACTTGATGTGTATGTGCGTGCAGTCTTTTGCTCCCAGTACCTCCGGGTAGTCCGCCACATGGTGGAAGATACTCGTATTGCTGGCCAACTCCTCCTGCATTTGGGGGAAGTGTATGTGCTTATTGGCATGTGGTAACATGGCATCCAGGAACTGGTGGAGTACCCTGGATGCTGATGCCTGCGAGATCCCCATGATATCCCCAGTTGGCCTTTGGAAGGTACCTGTGGCTAGTATTCTCGAGCTTACACATACCTTCGTGTCCACTGGGATGGGTTCCCCTCTGTTGCTTCTGGCTCTGAGGCGTGGCCGGCACAGCTCAACAAGTTGCTGTATGATGCCCCTGTCCACTCTGTAACGCTCTACTATCGCCAGATCATGTAGCCCCTGGTAGGTTACCCTGGGTCTGAACACTCGTCTCCTCCGGTGCCTTATGTGGTTGTCAGCATCATCCTCCACACCACCGTCAGTCTCCAGCACATGCTGGTGAATCAAAGCTATGGCAGCCCCTAACACATACATATTAAAAGTTTCCCATCTGTATACACCAATGGTGCAGAGTGTCTGGGAATACACAAGTGTGTGTGTGTGTGTGTGTGTGTGTGTGTGTGTGTGTGTGTGGGGCTTTCACACCTTATACTATTGTGCAATGGATGATGCTGGTGTAATTGGGTGTGTTTGTGCATTTTCCAGCTGCAGGATATCTTAATTATTGGTTTTACAGCAGGTACTGCTATTGTGGGGCCTTTGGTGTTGACTTGCACTTGTCTGCCATGATTCATCTATTGCCCTTTACTTCTATTTTCAACCCGATTCACCTCCCATTGTCAGGCATGCATCCAGCTGCCGCCTTTCTTGTTTTGTGCTTCCACAACCCAGAATTGTGTAGGGAAATGTATTATGTAGCTGATCTATAGCAAGTTTGCTTTGATCTGCTGTGACAGTTCTCTTTTTTTCTAAGCTGTAAGGCACCTCCCCTTTCCTGTTCTGCAGATAGCTGCTAGCAGCCTTGTTAGCTGTTGTCTGTGGCCCACTGTAAGTTTCTAGGTGTTAATTACTCATTTGTACTCCAATTACCATGCTGCATTTCCTTATTGTTTTCCCGTATCCTTCCTGTTTCAGCTGTGGTGTGCACCTCACACATCCGTTTACCGGGTTTCGTGCATGTTTTCATCCACGTTAACATGAACTTTTGGTTATCTTGTGTGCTGTCAGCTAAGCAAAGCTATGGCTACTTCCACACCCCTATCCTGCGGCTTTGCTTAGTAACACCCAACACGGATTAGCAGTGATCCAATGTGCTTGCAGATATAGTGCCGCGCTTCCAAGCCACTCATCGGTGTTGTAACGCTACACCGTGTGGTACATCCTTATGCCAGTGGGACGTTTGCGATTCAGTATTACTTGACTCCTTTACATGGCATTCATAGGTTCATAGGTTCATACTAGGCTATCTGCCCGAGGGCATTTACAAGCCTAGCCCATAGTTTTGTGGCTTACGCCACCCCTTTAGTATGGGGAACTATACCCATTATTTTGCTGTGCCTCTGTTGAGCAGTGACACTGAGGTAATCCCTGGGGTATATCTAGATCTTCTCCCATCCATTGGTCAAGATTTCTCTTGAACAAGGCCAGCGAGGTGCTCTGCCTCACATATACCGGGATTTTATTCCACAGCATAGGGAGTCTTTGGGTGATGAATCTATCCTCCAGCACGTCCTATTAATAGCCGTGTCGAGGTTTAAGTCTCCCGCCCTTGTGGCTCTGGCGGATCTAGATTTTTGAGGTGAAGCATATTCATCAAATCTGGGTTTGACATGGCCTTGTATGTTAGGCAAAGGTCACCTCTGAGCAAGCGGTAAGCGACTGAATAGAGCTGGAGTTCTTTCACTCGGGCAGCATAGGACAGATGTTTGAGACCCTTTATCCTTTTGGTGAGGAACTTTGTGGCCTCTCCAGCTGCTGCAAGTGTCGGGTCAGATACATTCTGAATGGGGCATTGTACTCAATCATTGGTCTGATGAGTGATGAGTATAGGGAGACTATGACCTCCCTTGATCTAGATGAGAATCCCTTCATGATAAGGTGGGCAATGTAGAAGGTCTTCCTAACTACTTTAGCTACATGGGTGTGGAATGACAGACTACTATCAACCTGGGTCCCCAGGTCCCTGATAACTTCTTCTGTACTCAGTGGATTGCCACCTATTTGGTAGCTAAGGGTAACCTTGTTTTTCCCGAAGGGTATGACTATGCATTTTTGGCATTTAACTTTAGGCCATGGCTCTGGCACCAGTTATCCGCTTCTGTGAGACCCTTCTGAAGGATATCTGTGTCAGATGTGTTTTCTACTATGGCCAGTTTGCAGTCATCTGCAAACTTTGTCAGCCATAACCCTCCTGTGTTTGCTTGTACTTCGGAAAAGTAGATGCCAAACAAGAGTGGGCCCAGGACTGAGCCCTGTGGTACACCACTTGTGACAGGCTTTGAGTCTGACATGGCGCCAGCAACTCTGACCCTGTGGGTTCTGTCACTCAGCCAGTTTGCAACCCATCTTGTGATGTATGGGTTAACATTTAAGCTGATGAGTTTTTCAATGATACCCGAGTGGGGTATTGTATCAAAGGCCTTCGCCAGATCGAGGTAGGCTGTATGGACTGCCTTGCCCTCATCAATGGCTTTGGTGACTGTTGCAAAAAGTCAACCAAGTTTAGAAGGCATGATCTGCCTTTGACAAAGCCAAACTGGGATGGATCCAAAGTCTGCAAATTCCCTATGTCTTTATTTATGAGGTCCATTATGATCCTCTCCATGGCTTTGCAGATAAGGCTTGTCAAGCTAATGGGCGGTAATTTCCAGGGTCGGTGGAGGCACCGCCTTTGTGAAGTGGGACCACAGTTGCAGTGCGCCACTCCCGTTCCAGAGGTAAGACTATGATTAAACAGCTGTCCTAGCTGTGGGTTTAATTCCTCGTTGAGTTCGTGGAGCACACAGCCGGGACACCATCAGGTCCCATGGATGCTGTGTTTTTGCTTTGGAGAGAGCAGTTCTCACTTGGGCGTTGGAGATGTTTGGGGCTGCAATCGCTTGGTATAGATATCTCTCCTTTGGGGAGGGGAGAAGTTTGCACTGAACCTGTCAGCCAGTATGTTGGCAATGTCTGTAGGATCAGTAATCTTCACATCATTTTGAACTAGTTCTGAGCATATCTGGGAGTTTCCTCCCAGGTTTCTAACATAGCTAAAGAAGGCCTTATGATTGTCTTTTGAGTCTTTAGCTATTTTTCTCTCAAAATTTGCTTTGGATGATTTTATGAGAGCTCTTAGTTTTTTACTTATAGTGATCAAGGGTGTCTTACCTTTTAAGGATTTTGCTCTATCTTGTAGTAGCTTCCTCCTTTTGTTGTAGAGTTTGTTTATGGCTGGGGTCCACCAGAGAGGACGCTTGCCTTTGGTACAAAGAGTCTTTGTTTTGCTTGGGATTGCCTTATCCATGCAGTCCTGCAGGTGCTGGTAGAAGGCATTTGTAAGTGATTCAGCGGCTTGAGTACTGTTTTCTGTCAGCTCGGGGGCCTTAAAGGAGACCACACTAGTCTTTAGAAGTGTGAAGTCGGCTTTCGAGAAGTTCTTTACTGTGGTCTTTTTTATTTCAGGTGGGGGTGGGATGAGGACCTCCAGCGAGATTAGTTTGTGATCTGATCTCACCAGTGAGGGGTATACTTCCGGTGTTGAACATTGTGCTCCCATGTTCGTGATGATGAGATCAAGTATGTTTTCTCCTCTTGTGGGGATGGTGACTAGTTGTTCCATGGCATTTGAGTTTATGAATTCCAGGAACTTTTGGGCTAGGGTGTTTGGGCTTGAGTAGTGTTCCCAGTCTATATTAGGGTAATTGAAGTCACCTAGTATGATGGTGTTTGGTGATACAATTATCCCTCTAGTGTTTTCAGGAAGGCCATGTGAGGTTCCTGAGTTTGTGAGGGTGGCCTGTAACATGCTACAATTTGCAGAGCAGTCTTGCCTATGGTTAATTGCACCTGGATGGTCTCCGATGCATCGTCGCGTTGCCACCAGTCTTGAGGTGTGGGTGTCTTTGATGAATATGGATACCCCCTCCTTTCTTGGTATTGTCCGGATTTTGGGGCGAACGCATGATAAGAGGTAAAACCTGATAGTGCTGGGGTGCTCTCAGGAGCCTTGAACCAGGTTTCTGTCACTGCACAGACATCGATGTTCTCCATACTGAGAAGGGCCTCGAAAAGTGCATTTTGAGATTTAGACTTCTGGCATTGAGCAGCATTACCCTTAGTTTTTTCCTTTTTGTGTTCTAGGGTGGTAGGTTTAGAATTTGAGCCTTGCCTAAAAAGGCACTATGGGGGTGGCAAGAGCCTTTGCCAATATCCGGAATCCCAGGGTGACAGGTGCAAGCCGCCCCTTGCAAGCAGCGTGGCTTGTCCAGCATGTCATCCCAGGCAGACAGACATTGGATCCCCTTTGAATGACACCAGAGTTTAAGCCAATTGTTAAAGCTGATCATCTTATCTCTGTATTGTGGCATCATTCTTGGTGAAGGTAGGATACTGCTCAAGGTCAGGGTCATACCTGCCTGGGCTACATAATCAGAGAGCTCCTCAATGTCTCTTTCATGTAGTCCAAGGAGGTACGTCTCAGGTCGTTTACACCAGCGTGGACAATGACTGAGTCATATTTGTACCTGCTGTTGAGAGACCTGAGTGCTTGCGTTATGTGGCGGATTCTAGCGCCCGACAGGCAGCTTACTGTGACCTTCTCCTTACTCAGTCTGGTGAGCGGGACGTCAGTGTGTCTGACTATGGAGTCACCAATGACTAGTGTGTCTGGCATTGTGTTTGGCCTTAAGGGCTGTGACTGTTTGACACTCTGACTGTGAGGTCTATGTGTTGCTGGTGTTGTGGTCTGAGTTGGTGGTTGTTTGGGTGTCTGCTTTGGTGGCCTCTGCTGTTTTGGTAGATTTTTGATCAGAGCCGCCGAGTATGTCTTTGTGTGTTTATGTGTATGATTTGAGGTTGTGATGGTACTATGTGAGACTGGGTCTATAGTGTGTGTGGTAACCTTCTCCTCCTGACTGGTCTTGCCAGTCCTATGTTGAGAGAGCTCAGCCTCCAGTTTGGCCGTATAGTTGCATCTCTCGCATGTATTTGTGTTTTGTGGGAGGAGGAGAGGGTTGTTCTGTGTACATGAGGCAATTGTAACATTGCCTCAATATTCCCAGGTTCACCAGCTGAGCAGGAGAGGACACTAGCAACTGATCCCTCGACATGCTAGAAGGACTAGACAAAAACTTTTAAAAGAGATTCGGGGACGGAGTGACCGAGAAATGGGGGTTTGCCTTTTGGGGTGCTATCTATAAGAGTGCCGTATCAAGGTAATAAGTACTGTAGGAGCAAGTGCTAGGTTTAACAGACAGAGAAAAGTCTACTTGGAGTCAAGTAGAGATGATCTTTTTAGGTATTAGAGAAAGTGCTAGTAACAGGGATGCTTAAAGGTAAGATTGAAAAGAATGCACTCTGCAGTGTGCACTAGAGAAGTTAGATATGAAAGTAGGTAACTTGAGTTTTACCTGTTTAAAAAGTTAAGGTTTAGTGGAGAGTTACTATTTTTAAAACAGCAAGATGGACTGAAAGGGGTGGTTACTTTTGTATTTTGGTACTATGAAATACTGTAGGATGGCCAATAAATTTAAATAATTGAAGGGGTGGGATTTCAAAAGTGATGGTTTTGTGATTACTCACATAAGCCAGTGAAAGTAGAGAGAAATGAGATATATGGTCAGATTAACATAAGAGGCGGGCAACTAGAAAGACAGTGGTATTTAACAAGACAACTTAAATGGGTGGGAGGGAGGGAAAATTCTGCCTGACTCAGAACAGAGAGAGCTGTGGTCTCTTTTGAAGTTTTAATATGCTGTTAAACAGAATGCAAGCAAAACACAAGGTAAAGAAAACAAACTACAGTATTCAAAATATAGAAAGGCAATACAGAAATACAAAAAATAACAGCAAACTAACCTTTCCTTCACAGCAAAGTGTAGCAGAGTCTGGATGAGCCTTTCTGTGACTGCTAATTCCTAGTTAACACACGGAACACTGTCACAGACCCTTAGCAACCCTTGCGCCATGGTTGTGGTGTAGCATGTGTGCTATTGACTATTATGGGGATATCATGAATTGCGTTACATTACAGTTTTATGACATCTAAATATATTTTCATTATGATCCCGACCGATGCACTGCGGTTTTACTGCGTTGGTGTGGCCTCGAACTTAAGTGTTGTTTTTTATATGTTGTGCATGTTGTTTTATGCCATTAGCTATATATTTAGCCATTGGCATATATTAACATTATAATACGCAAGTTTGGTCTGCTTTCATGGCTCTGATTTTATGTTTGACAGCATGTAAATGGTTTTTTTTTTTTTTTTTTTGGTTTACATTTCTACATGCTTCCGCTACGCCTGCACAACTTCATGAATCTATACAAATTGAGCAAAAACAGACTAGTAAAACAAAACAAGCCGTGAGCAGCAGTAGACAGTCGACAAGAGTATATTTAAGCGCTTTTCGTCAGCACTATAGGCTGACTTCTTCAGAAACACAGCAACTGACAACATAAACCATATAAAAAGGCTAATCAGTCAACCTACGTTTAACAATTAGCTACTTTAACTGAAATTTAAAGCAACAACACCCATAACAGTTAACAAATGGGTAATACCTATATTCATGTTAGAAGCAGAGGGGACTTAAAACATATACACTTGTTGATTTAAAACACATATAATTTTGTTGAAAATGTTTAAATAAATTATTATTGAGTGTTTCAAAATATATAAAAATATATACAATATTGTGTTAACATAAACACACTAAATATATATATATATATATATATAAAATACTATTATCTTCTAGTACAGAGATAACGGAAAAATTGTTTATGAAGTAATAAAAATTTTTAAAAATAGAAGTTATATAATAATTTATTTAAACATTTTCAACAAACTGTCTACTGTTGCTCACAACTTCATGAATCGCTATATACCTTCATTTGCATGCTACACTGCTGCGCATGGGGTAATTGGCATACATGCGCCGGGAGCTGCGCAGCTCTGGCGTACGCTGGTAGTGCACGTGGAAACAGCTATTACTTGAATCGCTCGACGGCCATATTTGGCGCTAGATCGCCAACGCTACTCTGGCGCATGGCGCAAGCTTTATGAATCCCGGGGATAGTCATCACTGAGGTCTCCTACTGTAGCTGAGGTAGATTACATGCCTCCTTCTTGCTGAGACAGGACCTGTAGAACCACACTAACCTTCAGCCCTGGCATCTTATAAAAATCTGTAGGAATTCCATTGGAATAGGTGACACTACTTCAGACACATTTACATAGTTTCTGAAGTCCATTTCTTAATCTTTCTGAAGTACATTTCTTAATCTTAGTCTAATAAATTTTAATTGTAATTGCATTGAACAGAACAAATAACCAGTGCTTCTTTTGCTTCTAGCAGGTTGTCAAACAGTTTCCAGGACAGCACTGTCCAGATGACTGACTATTGCTTACTGTATTTCCAGTTAGTGTAATTCCAGGTAAACATAGAGTTCACTCAACTAGATCTATAGCTACATTACCAGCCTATTTTAAGAGTTTATCTCTGGATTGCATTTGTGCTGTAGCATGGATTTTACTGATCTTTTGTCAGAACCTACAAGCTGGATGTGATCTCTGGGTCAGGGTGTTTCTACAATAACACTATCCCCTGTCGTCATGTCCTGACACCACTGTAGTTGTACAGCTAGCAATCATTCTTTGCATTGAAGTGGATGGACTTGATTATGTAAGATACAAATGTTATGTACAATTTTTGTGATCTGTGTCCATCCACATCAACATACCCACCCAACTTGCCCCTGCTTACATTACTGTAGGCCCCGTACTGACCTAGTCCACAACATGGAGGTTGTGGGGGACAATATATTTGTAGAAGTAATTGATGGCGCATATTGAATTTTTTTTTGTTAGTCCTTGATTGGCCTAGGGCTTGGAGAAAGCATCCTTATTGGTCCTGAACCTTTTTACATTTTTTTTCAAGTTTTTAGCTTCTGGTATTTAAGCTCTGCATTTGAACAGGCTTTTCCTTGCTGGCACGTCACTCAGCACCACTCACTGCTGTGCAATTGTGCACCATACTGCTAGTGAGCTGAAAACTATTAAACTACCAACAAAAAAAATCCCCAGGCAGAAATGTCAATCTACTCAGCTCCTTCTTGATCAATCCTGAAAAGCCCTTCTTAGTGATAAGTCTTCGACCTGGACAGTTGGATCACCCTTGTTTCTCCTGCCAGCCTTGTTGACTTGGGTCTCTTGAGGCAGTGTAGTAATTGCCTTGTACACCAACCCTTACTAATAACTCACCATAGTACAGAGTGTGCGAGATGTGTCTACACTAAGAATCTTGAATCCATGCTCTCTCGCACTCAACAGTAACACGGAAGAGGTTGTCAGCCCACCCACCACTACACATGCACATAGTTTCAGTACTCATACACATAGTACACAAAAATCAACATAGGTTCATAGGTAGGTACTAGGCTATTGGCCCTAGGGCCTATATAAGCTTAGACAAACGGTACCCTGACTTTTGCCACCCAAGAAAATTATTTTCCTGTGACCCTGTCAAGCAGAGCCACAGAAGTGATCCCCGGGGTGAATTTCCCATTTCCCATCCAATCATCAAGATTTTTCTTGAGTGCTAATGAGGAGCTTTGTTTGATATAGATAGGTAGTTTGTTCCAGAGTATGGGAAGTCTCTGGTACAGGAATCTATCCCTCCAGCATGTTCTGTTTATTGTGGTGACAAGGTTTAGGTTCCTAGAGCGTGTAGCTCAGAGGGATTGCGATTTGACATGCATGGAGGTTCTCTCAAAAAAACCTAGTGAGATACCAGAGACCTCCAAAACACAAGACTGCAACAACTAGCACAGTTCCCACAGCACCCATGACATATAGCCACACCAGTGTCTCCCCTACCAGGCCAGTAAGGCATAACGCACAAAAGAAAAAAAAAATTCCTAGTAAATGGAGACTCAGTAGTGAAGGGCATGGATGTCCCACTCACCAGGTTGGACAAGAAGTCACAGCTGCTTATTTGGTGCCAGGATTTGTCAGATCACACATGCACTTCAGTCTCTAAGTAACAAGTACCATTATGACTGTGTCATAGTTCATGTTGGAGTGAACAGCCTGAGACTTCCCTCACTGGATTGTATGAAGAGAGACATGATTGAGCTCATGTGCCAAGCAGATATGTACATAGCCTTGAACAGCATACTACCCTCACCAAAAATGATGCCACAAGATAAACAAAATGTGATTGATTTCAATAATTGGCTTAAGTTTTTGTTGTCAGTCAAAGGGGATCCAGTTCCTGTCAGCCTGGGAAGCCATGGTCGACAAATCTTGCTGCTTGGCACCTGGCACCTCTAGGCTTTTGGCTGTTGGCAAAGGCTCTTGCCTCCCCATAGTGCCATTTTAGGCAAGGTCTCGAAAACAAACTTACCCATGTGAAATTTGACAGTCATAAAATAAGGGTCATGCTGCAAAACACTAGGAGCTTAAACCAAAAACTGCAGACCCTGGAAGCACTTCTTTTGCTGGAAGATGTAGATCTCTGTACAATTACAGAAACCTGGTTCAAGTTCTGTGAGAGTACCCCGGGCTTGCAAGGCTACAATACCTTCTACACCTTCAGACCGCAAAATCAAAGTGCGAGAACCAAAGGAGGTGATGTTTCTATCTATACTGGAGATAAATTCACCTCCTGTCTAGTTGGAGTGGGACAACTCCATGGAGTTACTCCATGTTCAGGTTACAGTGGATAAGACCCCCATTCAAGTCCTAGCCAATTATAGATCCCACCTCCATGAGTCATGACACGCACAAAGCCTACTTGACCAAACTGGAGACAATCCAAATATTACAGAACACCCTGGTTATGGGGATGGGAATGGCTGGAACAACAGTTAAATAAAACCCAGTTATTTGACTAAGACCAAATTAATGTGTTTACTATGTTAATGGAGGCCGTGCTGAACAACAATTTCTTGCATTTTGAGGGACAGTTCTATAAACAGCTAACCGGTGTGGCTATGGGGGCTGCATGCACCCCCATATATGCCAACTATGCTATGTCATACTGGGAACAGGAAAATATATTCCCTAGTATATTTATGGTCCATATTAAGCATTTTTATCATTTGGGAAGGGCCAGAGGATGTGTTGAATAAATTTCTTGTATACATCAACCAGACAATGGAATTTTTAAAATTCGCCTATGCATACAGCCCTGAGATGATATCCTATTTAGATGTGAAGTTAAGGATTGAGAGAAGGAATAAGTGTTTGGTGCCAGGGATACATAGAAGAGCTACCTTCTCAAATTCTTATTTGGAATATCATAGCTGGCACCCTTACCATCAGAAAAAGTCCATAGTAAAAGGACAGTTGGTAAGGGCAGCCAGGACGGTTAGTGAAGAGTTAGGAGTTTCTTGGGGAAACAGACTATGTAATGGATTTATTCATGAAGAAAGGTTACCCTGAACCCTTGTGTACTTTGGTTAAAGAAGAAATTATAAGAAAAAGGAATGAAGGTTTTTATAGACCCATTTTAACAGGAACTGCAGCAACAATAATGAATAGGAATGTGCAAAGGTATAGGGGACTGAATAATGATGGAAAGTAGTTTGATGTTCATTACTACATTTAATCAGGATGTGGAATGGGTTACCCAGGTTATTAAAATAAAAAACTGGGGGCTGTTGCAGTTGGATAGGGATGTTGAACAGAAATTGGGAAGAGCCCCAAAATTTGTCTTTAGGAAGGATAGATCCTTTAAAGACATTTTGGAGATGAGTAGCCGGATGGGACCCCATGGCACCAATAGAACAATAGGTAATTTTAAATGTGGAATATGTGCAATATGTAAACACATAATGGAAATTGGAAGTGGGTTATGTATTAATGGAATTGGGGTGCAGTTTCATGGGCATTTTAATTGTTTAAGTCAAAATGTGGTCTATATGACTAAATGTGAGCACTGCCTGGCATTCTGTGTAGGAAAGACTAGTAGGCATTTCAAAGACATGGGTGTATGAACATTTATTAGATATTAGAAAAGGGAATCGAAGAACCACAAACTGCAGACCAGCAACACGAAATATAGGAAAAAAGATTTAATGAAATCCAAATCACATGAAACTTCTCTAGCGCCTCGGCCACTTGCCTTTAACAGAGTATATCTACCCATATACATCAAATGTATTTATATATTTAACAATGCTCATATTAATCAATTAAACAATTAATTAAAGCATTAAACAATAAAACCTTAAAGGTATAACATTCACACACAACTTTTCCATACACATTCTTGATTAAGTCCCATCGGGCTCATTGTATTAAATTTTAAAATCAAAAATGCTTCCGTTTTTCTTAAAATATATTTAATCTGTTCTTCGTTCATAAACCTACTATTCACAGTACTATCTAAAACTGTTACTACTAGCCCATCTGGGCTCCCCTTATGATACTTATTAAAATGTATAGCTACAGGACTAGTCTGTTTATTATTTTTAATGTCCCTGATATGTTCCTTTATTCTACATGAGAATTGTCTTTTAGTTTCTCCAATATAAAATTTGTTACAGGGGCATCTAAGTCCATATATAACTTTTTCAGTTTTACAATTAAAACATCCATTAGTTTGAAAATCAATACCATTAATTTTAATAAAATTCCCACTAATATATTTACAAATACTATGCTACTGTACCTCTTATATCAATTGTTTTTACTACAGTACTATTAGGCATATGAAATCTACTATGAACTATAAAATCTTTTATATTTCTACATCTTTTAAAGGAGAAATACAACCTTTTATGTTCTAAACAATCAACTTCTCTCCTAACTATTTTCCAACTTTAACTGCTTCTAAAATATCTTTAGATAATACTGAGTACGTAGTAGTAAAATAAATATCTTCCTGATTCTCATATTTATTTCTATTTATATTACTTCTATAATTGTACACAATTAATTTTTTGTTACATAATACTCTATTTAAGCTATCATGTAATTCTACCTCAGAATATCCCCTCTCCTGAAACCTATTAAAACTATCATATAATTCTCTTTTTCTACCATCTAAGTTATTACACAATCTTTTAACTTTCATAAATTCTGTATAAGGTATGGATTTAATAGTATGTGGGGGGTGGTAACTATCACCATATAAAATACCATTAGCATCTGGAAATTTCCTATATAAATGAGTAATAATATGAGAGTCATCTTCTCCTTGTAACATTACATCCAAGTAATGTACCTTACTTCCCTTTTATAAACCATCAAATTTTACCCCTACATTATTGTTATGTATTTCATTTATAAATTGATCTACTAGATCTACACCTCCCTGCAAATAAAAATGAGATCATCAATATATCGAAAATATCTCTCAACAAATTTTCTAAAAAAATTGATTAGTATAAATATACAAATTTTCAAAATGACCCATAAATATATTAGCATAACTTGGGGCAAATGGTGCCCCCATTGCTGTTCCTTGGGTTTGTTTATAAAGACTCCCATCAAATTCAAATATATTATTTTGTAAACACATCATAATTAATTCAATAACATATTCAGTAACTGGATTCTCACCTAAAAAATATTTAACAGCCCTTATACCATCTAGATGATTAATAATGGTATATAGGCTGACAACATCTAATACTACAAAATACATATCTTTTTCCCATCCTATATTGTCAATTTTATCCAAAAATTCAAATACATCTTTTATATAGGATGGTAATTTCTTAACTGTAGATAACAAAAATTAATGTAAAAAACAAGATATATTATGTAGAAAACTACCACTGGCTGACACAATAGGTCGTCCAGGGGGATCCGTTAAACTTTTGTGAATTTTAGGAAGGCAATAAAAACATGGAATTCTAGGATTTTTTATAACTAATTTCTCCTGTATATCCTTCACTGAAAAATAATACAATCTATGCCCCTTATTTATTAAGTCATTATAATCTGTCTGAGCTTTTAAATAATCAGCCATATCAATCTTTTTATATATTTGATCATCATTTAAATGTGCATAACACAGATACATACTGAATGTAATTTAGTACAACCAACTTTCCCCCCTTGTCAGCGGGCTTAAATACTAATTTATCATTATGACTTAATTTATTTAAACATTGCCATTCTTCTTTATCTAAATTATATCTAACATTCTTTTTATTTTTCAAAAATGTAAAAAATTCCTTTTCCACATTATAACTCAGAACAATATTAAAGTGTTTAATACTATCATTCCTACATAAAGGCATGAAATCACTTTTAACCTTAATATTCTCCGTATTCAATTTACAATAAGCATTAAAGTCTTCATTGGAATGGCAAGAATAAAAGCTATCCACAGAACTGAAGGAATCATTATTCACATCATCATATATAACATTTGCAGTACCATCAGTATTAAAATAATCTATCAAATTCAGCTTACGAGTAAAACAAAACACATCCCCTTTTAATTCATGTAGCCTGGGCAAAACAGTAGGTACATATTTTAAACCCCTTTCCAAAATGGCAATGTCACAATCTGTTAACTCGTATCCTGATAAATTAACAACATACTTACAGCTAGAAGAACTAGCATTAAGAAAATTAGTCCCATTTTCCCCGTTAAATTGTCCGTTGATATGCTTTATATTCTGTATAATACCCCTGTCCTGTTCATCCCAACTCCGTTTACGACCTCTTGGAGCTCCTCGAAAGTTATTTAAATGACTGCTGTTCCCAACTGGTGGTAGCCCTGGAAAATCTTCGGCATCCGTTTCCCCTTCCGTTACAGATGTACCACTTTCAACTGATATAAATACTCTATTCTCCTTGTTCGCGTACTGCTTCTGTCGTTCAAACTGCGCATGTGACTTTTTAGCTTTAGGATTGGTTGCCACTAGAAATGCACGTTTACTATCATAATCACGTAGATCACGAATCAGTTTTGTTCTCTTTCTGTCAAGCAAGTCTTGTTCATACCTCACTAATTGTTCATTAGTTTTAATCAAAAATTGTTGTAATTCTTCGAGATATTTTATTAGTGATATCTCTACATAAATTTTTAATCTCATCTCTCAATTTTTGTTTTTTGAACAAGTCTCTTTCTACCAGAATATGAACCCATTCTAGACTGCATCTATGTGCAGCCGCAACCCATCTATCATGAAACTGCCGTTCCTCCACAACTGTAAGATCAAACGGAGTGGAGGGATTTTGTATAGCTCTGAGTCTGCGAGGAGTAATTTCAAGCTCCTCATACCTCTGCATACTTTGCGAATTCAGAAATACAGCAGTCTCTTTAAATAACAGTCTTTCAACTTTAGAAAACATATCACGAACCTCTGGATTAACCATAGATGTGAGAGTGTTCAATCTCGCCGTTTGTTCTTACACACGGGTTCGGAGCCGATCCTCGGCTCCGAGTCAGCCGCATAGCAAAGCTCTGCATCTTAGAGAAGCTCAAGACCAGGCTATATCCCACAATCCTCCCTGCCATTACTCAGATCTAGTTTGCCGCTGCAACTGGTCACATCGCTACAGAGAGCTCGGACCAGAGATTTTGTTGTTAGACAGATAAGATAGTCTTTTTTCTTTCTTTCAAAAGTTATTATACTCCTATAGTTTTGGTATTTTATTTTTCTATACTATAGTGTGTGTGTGTGTGTGTGTGTGTGTGTGTGTGTGTATTATAGTTAGTTTTTATAGGTTTCCCTTTGGGGCCTACCCTTACTTAACTGTAAATTCTCTTAAAGTTAAAACTATTAAACTTTAAATACCCTTTCTTTAAGTTTACTGTTATGTCTGAAAAAGCCAAGTCTGGTTTTAAAAGGTGTCAGTGTGGACAGAAAATGTCCATCACTGACAACCACACTTCCTACGTTTACTGTCTTGGCCCTCTCCACTTGCAAGAGGATTGCTCTATTTGCCATTCCTTCAGTGGGAGGGTCATGACAGATAGACGCAGGAAACTTATTGATAGGGGGCTTCTTAAGCCTGCCTTCCAAGAGGCCTTGGACAAGTCTGACCAGGCTTCTAAGTCTTCGAAGGGGTCGAAGATGTCGAAGCCCATGTCATCAGCTCAGAGTACATCATCTAGAGTTCGTTCGCCGGTTCCACAGACTTCGGGGCCGAGCGTCGAACGTTTGTCTCTCACTGAGCCCCAGGTCTTGGAACCGGTGTCGGAACTACCGCCACCGTCTATTCTTCGGTCGGTGCCATCTTCGGCCCCTTCGACCTGATCTTCCAGACCATTATCTGATACTGATGTGGATCGTGTCGTGCAGAAACTTATGGAGAACACGGCCCTTTCCAAATTGATTGCAGTTTCCTCCCAGTTGGTGTCGAAACTAGAAGGCCTTCCTTTATCTCCGGAGTCGACTATCTCTCCTTGGTTCCGGGACTGAGAGTCGTACCGACCTTTCGGTTCCGACTCTCCCTCTCGGGGCCTCTGCGCAGATCGGCTCGGCTCAGTCCTCGGGGTCGAGACCCATGGGCCCCGTGTCTCGGATTCTTCCATGTTCTTTGGAACCGGGGGAGTCCTTGACCCGAGGTTCAGGGGTTTTTGACCTTATGAGGAAGGTTTTGTCTACACGGACAACCACTTCATCGGACGCGTCTTCTCCCTCCCTTAAGGAGCCGCTCTCTGTTTCTGTTCCCACGACACATCCAAAGCGTGGAGCACCATTGTCTCAGCCATCCCTAGAGGATGCCCCCTGTTCCTCGGAGGCCTCACCGGAATCCCCCTCTGATGAGGTCCCGAGGAAAAGATTGTGCAAGAGGAGGCACTTAGACTCCCCGCAGGAATCTCTAACTTCTGACACTGACTTGGATGAGTCAGAGGGGTCCCCAAAATCCCCCTCCGAGGATGTCTCATTTGCAGACATCTTGGAGATATTAAAACAGAGGGGTGATTGGCAGTCCCTAGCCCCCACTGAGGATGAGTCGGTGTTGCTGAAGGCATTTGGTGCTCAGCCTTCTACCTCCTGGGTTACTCCGCCCTTCAATGAGTTAATGGATTTGATTGCTCGAAGGGCATGGGAGACACCGGACACAGTGGAACCGGTCCCTCGAAAACCAAGGAAATTTATTACCGCTCCCCAGGACAAGACCTGTCTCACAAAAGGAGTCCCGGTTGACGCTGTGGTGGTGGCTGCAGCCACTAAAAAGGAGATGTCAGAGTCTTCCTCTTCTGTTCATCCTCCTAATAAGGATTCTAGGACTATGGTCCGATACGGGAAGCACATTTTTAGTTCAGCGACTTTTTCCATGCGTTCGCTAAACTATTTGACACATTTTACATGACTGCAGAGGAATCTCATCAAGGAGCTGAGAGATACCCTCCAGGGTAACACAGATGCTGCTGTTTCAGATAAGGTAACAGCACAACTTAACACCCTTACCTCCGTAGTGAACTCGTCCATGAGGCTCATCTCGTATGCGGCTGAAGAGTCGAGTAGGGCCACAGCTTCAGCGATTGCTCTGCGAAGACAATCCTGGATGCGGCTGTGCTCTTTTGCGGAAGCCTTCAAGTCTTCTTTCGCCAATGCCCCCTTTGATGGTGCCACTCTTTTTGGGCCCAAAGTGAAAGAGACATTAACTCGGTGTGAGCAGGAAGGAAAGACTCTGTCTGCTGTCGGAGTCTGTTTTTCCGTTCCATCCAAACCGTACCCCAAAGGGCAACGAGGCAGAAAAATGTGGTTCCGTAGAACTCTGGGATCTTTCCAGGCCACACAGAGTGAACCCCCCCCCAGAGGCAGAGGGGGGGGCAGACATGGAAGACGCCACCCTGGCGGCAGAGGGGGTCCGCAGAACCAAGGCGACAGGGATACTATCCCTGGTAAGCCTTTCCAGCACTCCTGAATGGGGGCCCGACTGTCCTGCTCTGGAGGCTTTATACCCACAGGCCTGGCAAACTCTCACCTCAGACTCCTGGGTAAAAAGCATTGTAACCAGAGGATACAAAATACCCTTTGTCAACTCCACCCCAACAAAGAAGGTCTACAGATGTGCCACCCCATCTGCGAGGCCAAGCAGCAATAGAAATTTCAAAGCTGCTCAAAAAGAGTCATTCAGCCAGTCCTGGCGGACCAAAAAGGATCCAGAACTTACTCAAGGTTCTTTTTAGTTCCGAAAAAGACAGGGGACTGGAGACCCATTTTGGATCTCCGCAATCTCAATACCTTTGTGAAGAAGGAAAAGTTCCGGATGGTCACGCTTCAATCGATCCTTCCATTTTTGCAGAAGGATGACTGGATGTGCTCGATAGATCTCAAGGACGCGTACTACCACATCAAGATGGCCAGAACGTCCAGAGATCACCTGCGCTTCCGGCTGGGAGCCAGTCATTTTCAATTTCGAGCCCTGCCCTTTGGGCTCACCTCAGCCCCCAGGGTATTCACCAAATGCATGGCAGTGGTAGCGTCTCACTTGAGATGTCTAGGATTCCGGGTGTTTCCCTATCTGGATGACTGGCTCCTCACCGCCACCACCGAGCGTCTCCTCATACAAGCAAGAAACTATACAGTCAACCTTTGTTCCCACCTAGGGATTTCCATAAACTTCAAAAAATCTGTCTTACTGCCCTCACAGCATATTTCATTCATCGGAGCGGACCTAGATACGCGCTTAACATTGGTAAAGCTCCTTCAAGTAAGGGCTTCATCCCTCAAGGAACAGGTTCTTCTTCTGCTGCAATGCAGGAAAGCCCCGGCCAAATTGGTGTTGAAGGTTTTGGGACTCGTGACAGCGTCCCTGATTGCGATTCCCATGGGAAGATTGCACATGAGACTCCTCCAATGGCTGCTGTTCAAGCAGTGGTCGTTCCAGCAGTTACCCCTAACGTACGAGATTCTGATAACAGATTCTTGCTAGCGAGACCTCTCATGGTGGGTGTCCAGCCAGGATCTCACTATGGGTCGTCCATTTGTTCTACCAAATCCGACGGCCACTATAACCACGGACGCTTCCCTGATAGGGTGGGGGACTTTTCAGGGAAGAACAGTCCAAGGGGAATGGTCCAACATCGAGTACAACCTGCACATAAATGTTCTGGAAATGAGGGCGGTGTTCTTGGCGTTGCAACACTTTCAAACCCTCCTACCTCTAGGAACAGTAGCAGTTCAGACAGACAACATGTCTGTAGTCTGGTACATAAACAAACAAGGGGGAACCAGATCTTACCCATTATGCAGAGAGGCCATGAGAATTTGGCAATGGGCAGAGTCCACTGGTCGCTTTCTGATAGCAACGCACATCCCGGGGTCATCCAACGTCATTGCGGACAGGTTGAGCATCCTGTTACCTCACAAGTGGTCCCTCAAACTACAAGTGGCGGAAAGAATTTTCCGCAAATGGGGCCAGCCTTGCTGCAATCTATTCGCCTCCCCGATGAATACCAAATGCAGAAGCTATTTTGCCCTTCTACCCCCTCCAGGGGATGTCCCCAGGGACGCACTGATACACGATTGGCCCCCGGGTCTCCTATATGCATTCCTACCAACCCCCTTGATTCCCAAATTTCTTCAGAAAGCCATGAATCTGGAAAGGACAATTATACTCATAGCCCCATTCTGGCCTCGACAGATATGGTTCCCCTTTCTTCGAGCCCATCAAACAGAGGAACCTTGGATCCTGGACCCAGTACCAGATCTACTGACACATTTGTCGGGAGTTCCTCACCCGTCTCTTCTATCCCTCAAACTAGCAGCTTGGCTGCTCCACTTCCCCGCCTAGCCAGGTCTGATCTACTTTCTCCGGCAGTTCAGCGCATTTTGGTTGCCTCTCATAAGGCTTCCACCACAAAACTCTACAAGAGTAAATGGAAACGCTTTGTGTACTGGGAATCTAGTCAACACTTGGACCCCCTGGTTGCTCCTTTACATAAAGTTCTAGAATTTCTTTCCATCCTTTTCCACGAAGGAGCCTCTACTTCCACACTAAGAGTGCAGTTGGCTGCCATATCCAACTTCCATGTTGGTGAGGACGGTTCTTCTATAATGTCCCACAGGCTTTGTAAGGCTTTTATGAAAGGTTCCTTCCATCTTCGACCGCCCGTCAGAGACGCTTTATTCCCATGGAATTTAAATTTGTTGTTGTCACAACTAATGTTACCACCCTTCGAACCAGCCTCTTCTTGCCTCCTGAAGTTTCTGTCGTGGAAGACTCTCTTTCTTGTAGCGGTTACTTCAGCTCGGAGAGTGTCAGAGCTGCAAGCACTGTCAATTAAACCGCCTTACTTAATTTTTCACCCAGATAGAGTTTCTTTACGAACAAATCCGTCCTTCCTTCCTAAGATATGTTCTGTCATAAATATTAAATCAGTCCATTGAACTCCCTACTTTCTTCAAGAACCATACCAGCAAGTTGGAATATATGTTGCACAAGTTAGATGTCCACAGACAACTCAGATTTTATTTAGACAGGACTAAAGACTACAGAAAAACAGATCAACTTTTTGTTGCATTTGCAGACAATAAAAAGGGCATGGCAGTTACAAAACGTATGCTTTCTAAATGGCTTACTGATTGTATAGCCTTTGTGTATTCTAAGTCAAATCAGGCCTTGCCCACCAAACCAAAAGGCCATTCTACTAGGTCCGTCTCCACTTCCTTGGCTCATGCAGCTCGCCTGCCTTTGGAAACTATTTGTGCAGCAGCCACGTGGTCTAAACCACATACTTTCATCGCTCATTATAGGGTTGACAAAGCCTCCAAAGACAGGACATCTTTTGGTTCCACTGTGCTCAGGAACGTTCTTCCATGAGTCACTCAGGGTGACGGAGCTAGGGCGCTACCGTGTGTAAGAACAAACGGCGAGATTGAACACTCTCACATAAAGAAGTTATGTTCTTACCATAACGTTCCATGTGGAGTGTTCATCTCGCCTTTGTTCTTACCTTCCCCCCCTTCCCTCCCTCACGTGTTTGGAAGAACGAGTAGGACTAGAGTCTGGTCCACATGTCTTTACCTCTTCCGGGTATATTTCGTTACCCTTAGTTAATTTGTCAGTGAGATGGTGTCTCTGAATTTTTTTGTGGCAGTATGTAGCCTTAGCACCTCAGTGTTATTGTTAGTCTGGTTTGCTTGTAAACTAGATCTGAGTAATGGCAGGGAGGATTGTGGGATATAGCCTGGTCTCGAGCTTCTCTAAGATGCAGAGCTTTGCTATGCGGCCGACTCGGAGCCGAGGATCGGCTCCGAACCCGTGTGTAAGAACAAAGGCGAGATGAACACTCCACATGGAACGTTATGGTAAGAACATAACTTCTTTTTTCCGTTTTCTTACCAATTTTGGAAAACTGGTTTTGTTGCCAAAGTTTACTGTCTTGTTCCCATGTATTAAGAATTGCATTACCAGGTTCACCTGAGTTACTGCTATCAATTCTATTTGGTAATACAAAAGTAGAACTTGAGCCATTCGCTCCATTTGTAGCTCCCAATAAATTGTCCATAGGTTTCTGTATAACCTCCAAAGGAGTATCTAGGAAAATCCTAGGCAACCCCAATAACGAGTCACTGGCCATGAAGTAGAAATAAACCACAACCAATGCAGATAAATCGAAGAACTGCAAACTGCAGACCAGCAACACGAAATATAGGAAAGATCCAAATCACATGAAACTTCTCTAGCGCCTCGGCCACTTGCATTTAACAGAGTATATCTACCCATATACATCAAATGTATTTATATATTTAACAATGCTCATATTAATCAATTAAACAATTAATTAAAGCATTAAACAATAAAATCTTAAAGGTATAACATTCACACAAAACATTTCCATACACATTCTTGATCAAGTCCCATAGGGCTCATTGTATTAAATTTTAAAATCAAAAATGCTTCCTTTTTTCTTAAAATATATTTAATCTGTTCTTCGTTCATAAACCTACTATTCACAGTACTATCTAAAACTGTTACTACTAGCCCATCTGGGCTCCCCTTATGATACTTATTAAAATGTATAGCTACAGGACTAGTCTGTTTATTATATAGATCCTTTAAAGACATTTTGGAGAAGAGTAGCCGAATGGGACCCCATGGCACCAATAGAACAATAGGTAATTTTAAATGTGGAATATGTGCAATATGTAAGCACATAATGGAAATTGGAAGTGGGTTATGTATTAATGGACTTGGGGTGCAGTTTCATGGGCATTTTAATTGTTTAAGTCAAAATGTGGTCTATATGACTAAATGTGAGCACTGCCTGGCATTCAGTGTAGGAAAGACTACTAGGCATTTCAAAGGCATGGGTGTATGAGCATTTATTAGATATTAGAAAAGGGAAGCCTACTAATACCTTGGCTAGACACATTTCTGCACATCCAGGACATTTTTTTAGTTTTTTTGTTTTGCAACAATTGGTTAAGGATGTGCAAGGCAGGGTTTTAGACGTGCATCTTGACATTTATGAATTAAAGTGGCAGTTGCATAGGGATGCAACTAATTTCCCAGGAATAAATGACAATGTGAGTATTTCTGCTTTGTTGAAATTTAAAACACATTAGGGTAGATACCAAAGTCATTTAAAGGGCTTGTGGTACACATTTTAATGGATATAATTTTGTATTGTGATTTTGCATTATATTTTTACTGTGTCTTTAAATGGTTTTATTGTGATGTCACTAATTAATGTGTAATTAAGATTAAGTGGAAGGGCGTGGGTATTTAATGTTTGGGATTTTAGCATTATGTTGTTCTGAGGAAGTCCTAATAGTGTTTGGATGAACGCCGAAACCTGTTGGTAAAGACTTGTTGGTTGACCATAAAAGCTTGGAATTCAGTCGCTGTGGCCAGTGGTTCTTCTGCTGTTATCCATGGAGTTACTCCATGCTCATGTTACAGTGCATAAGACCTCCGTTCAAGTCCTAGCCAATTATAGATCCCACCTCCATGAGTCATGACACGCACAAAGTCTACTTGACCAAACTGGAGACAATCCAAATATTACAAAGCACTCTGGTTATGGGGGTTTCAGTTATCCCACCATTAACTGGGAAACCTATGCTAGCCTAACTTGCTAGGACAAAATTTCCTTGACTTTGTTTTTCTTGTCAGGATATGAACAATTTGTTTCAGGGCATTTGAGTTAACAAACGTACTAGAGCTAGTCCTCAGTAACATGTCAAACAAATGCGCTACTACAACGATCGGACCCTCGTTAATTAAATCTGACCACACATCATTCACCTTCGAGCTGATCCTAACACCAGAACTCACACAATGAGCGAAGTCACACAAGGGGGGATCCATCTTGGATCCTGGGAACTACTGCCCCATCAGTCTGACAAGCCTGATCTGCAAGGTCATGGAACGTATTATCATGGAATTTGTAAACAAAGACATTGGCAACCTTCAAACACCGGACCCCACCCAGTTTGGGTTTGTGAAGGGCCGATCCTGTCTCCTGAACTTTTTGAAGGAGTCTCCAGAGCTGTGGATGAGGGTAAAGCGGTCCACACACCCTATCTGGACCTCGCCAAGATGTTTGACACCATCCCCCAGTCTGGAATCCTAGATAAACTTGCTTAGCTGGGCATTAATCCCTACGTCACTCGATGGGTTGCCAACTGGCTTACTGATAGAACTCACACTGTAAAAGTAGCCGACTCCAAATCCAGCTCCAGACAAGTGGAGTATCTCTGGGTTCAGTCCTGGGACCACTCTTGTTTGGCATCTACTTCTCTGAAGTACAGGGCAACACTAAGGGACTCTGGCTAACAAAGTTCGCAGATGACTGCAAACTGGGAGCCATTATCGAATCCCCAAATGATGTGGATATTCTACAAAAGGGCCTTACAGAAACAGATGCTTGGTGCCAGAGCCATAGGCTCAAGCTCAGTTCCAAGAAATGTATAGTTATCCCCTCTGGGGAAAAACATGTACCAGTGAATTACCACATAGGTGGCAGTACACTAAACACCAAATGTGTGATAAGAGACTTGGGGATACAGGTGGACAGTGGTCTCACCTTCAATAACCAGATTGCCACAACAGTCGGGAAATCCTTCTATGTGGCACACCTTATCACTAAGGGCTTTTCATCCAGAAAAAAGGTCAATGCCCCACTGTACTCGTCCCTCATTAGACTCATTATAGAATACAGTTCCCTGTTTTGGTATGTACCTCTCAAGGCATCTGCAACAACTGGAAAGGCCGCAGAAATATCTCGCTAAAAGAATCACAGGTCTAAAGCAGATGCCCTATGCTGCCAGTCTTAAAAAAAACTCCAGCTATACTCTGTTGCATATCGTCTACTCTGAGGAGATCTCGGTTTAATATACAAGGCCATGTCAAACCCAGAGCTGTTGGGCATGGTACACTTAAAGAAATCCCAATCCCTCAGAGCCACACGCTCCAGGGATCTAAACCTTGTCATCACAATGAACGAAACATGCTGGAGGGATAGGTTCCTGACCCAGAGACTCCCCAGACTTTGGAATAGACTGCCCATACATGTCAAGCAGAGCGCCTCTTTGGCCCTCTTCAAAAGTAACCTTGACGATTGGATGGGAGATGGGAAATTCACCCCGGGGATCATGTCAGCTGCCCTGCTAGACAGGGGTCCAGGGAAGTAAATATTCTGGGAAGAAATGGCCAGGGAATTGTTATGGCTAGGCTTGTATAGGCCCTAGGCCTGATAGCCTAGTACCAACCTATGAAAATGCTCACCTTATATGACCCTAGCTTTGCTTCCAGACTGCTGTTTAATGGTGGATGTCTAGGATGCTTATATTCCTTTTATTCTTAGTTTTAGGAAATGTTTGAGATTGCTATGTCAAGCTTATATTATCAATTTTTTGCATTATCCCTTTAGGTTATTTATTGCACCTTGAGTGTTTACAAATTTTCTTGCTCCGGTTGTTGCCTACTGCAGTACACTAGGTATCGACATTTTCTATATTCATGTGCTTGGAAGCCTTAGACAAGATCACAGACCTCCTTTCCCATCTGAGCTTCAAATTGAACCTTCAGAAGTCCTTCACACCTTCTCAATTAATTGTTTCACTAGTATGTTGCATAGACACAGTAGAAGGGATGGCCTTCCTGTTGGAAGGCAAAGTTGTGATTTATTGGGGCAATAGATGTGGCCTCTGGAAGAAAGTTCCTCAGTTCTAGGCCCAGTGATATCAGTGATCCTCATACCACTAGCCAGACTGCATATTTATTTATTATTTATTTCCAGTTTGATGACCGGGGAAGTCCACAGGGCCAAGCAGAGCCCATTTTCAGTAGAGGCTCGGGGAGAAAAGCTCCAAAAGTAGTTAGCAGAATATAAAATAAGTAAAGTATGGGATATACAGTATACAAAAGCATAAATAAACAATTTAAAATACAAAATCGGGTAGTATGTTTATCTATATTTTAACATTTGTGTTTAAGTAATACAGATAATATAATAGTACAAGTCACAAAGTGTTAATAAAAGTTTTGTGTTTCTTCTAACAATGTTGGTGATCAGAGGCAGTAGTAGATGAGATTTGAAGGGAGGTTTGAAAGAGACAACATTGTAATTTGGATGGGAAGGGAGCAGGAACAGTCCCAGTTTGAGATAAGATAAGAATGGAGGAGAGATTTGAAATTAGATGGTTGTGAGTACAGCTGAGTTGGGGGTTCCGTAGTGTAGCTCAGGAGTGCGATAGAAGTAACTGGCCAGGAGTATGAAGGGTTTATAGATTTTAAGGAGGTTGAGGAACATCCCTAAAATCTGAGGAATAATCACTGGTAAAATATGAGGAAAAGTCAGCGGTACTTGAGTTATTGGACACTGCACTTTCATCCTTTTGGATTTTTAAGTAGTGGTACTGGGATTTGCTAAACAGGAACTGCAGTGGTGGAGTGATTAATTGTCTCTGAATCCAGGGCCCCTTTTCTCTCTTCAGACTCGAACCCACTGTGTGCAGATGGACTCCACATTTTGCATGGGAGCAGTGTAAATGTGAGTTCAGATGCAAGGCTTGTGGGACCCTTGGGGCATGCCAAAGCATAAGAGATATTCACAGTAATTCATGCCTTTAAAAGTTCACCACCATTTATGAACTCTGGGTCCTGTTCTAGTGGTCACAGACCACACTACAGTGATGTGGTACCTCAGCAAGTTAGGGGGTGCAAGGTCGTACCTTCTATGTCTGTCAGCATTGTTGGCCTGGGAGCTTGCTGTACAGCATTCTCTGACTCTCTTCAGGCCTCCTACATAATGGCAGACAGCCTAAGCACTTCCTGGACAGAACCTCACAAATGGAAGTTCCATGTAGAGCTTTTCTCCCTGGGCCGCCACTGAAAATGGGCTCTTTCAGGACTTGATCCGTATGTGGGGAACACCTCAAGTGAACTTTAAGCTTAAATGGTGGGCCATCCCTATTAGTTGTGGGGTTTTTTTTCTTCCCAAGGATAGGATTTGGTTACATACTACTCCATCATTCATGCCTAAAGCTGTTTCTAGTTTTAGTGACTCAAGCCATCAGTCTCCCAGTGTTCTATCCTGATCTAAAAAAAAAAAGGAAGAATAGATTCTATGTACCTTGGATGAGCCTAGAAAAGCTGAACAGACATTTTTCCTCTATACAAGGGGCTAAGAAAGGTCAACCTGTCTCTAAGCAAATGTCATTTGATGGTTGTTGTACCTCTGTTTCCTGTTGCTACCAGTATGGTAAATCTCCCACCGGATTAGGGCCTTATCTTCAAAGGCATATTGGAAAGGGGTAGACTGTAGAAGCATTCTAGAGGGAGCAACCTGGTCCTCTGTTCATAGCTTCTCAAAGCAGTTCAAACTGTATTTCTTTTTAAAGTCCAGAGTAGGCTTTGTTAGGACCATTATTCAGGGGCTCTTGGATTTTTATCCTTCTTCGCAGGTAAATTGTGTGAATCTACCCAAAATGCCACAGAGGCAGTAGGCGTGATGAACATAGTTCAGTTCCATAAGTCCTACTTAACCGTAACAATAGATGTTCAAATTCTTCACTGCCTCAGTGGCAGCACGCACCTGCCATTTCTCCAAATTGTGCATAGGTGAGAGAGGTTTCTACCTCTTTGATTCAGTTGTTGGATTTGGTTTTTATATAGTGTTGTGAATGGGTTGCAAATTTACTCAACAATTGATTCTAGCTTCAGGTACTTTCCTTCTTTGTGGAAGCAACAAAGCCTGAGCACACACTTGCTATAATAGCTGAAAGTTTGCTGTCATAGGATCTACTCGGCCAATTCATCTGTCATTGGAAGTGAGAGGGAGGGGGGAGTCTGGGCTTTTGAAAGCTGGCCTGTACAAGGTTATCCTGGCAGATAACCCAGACTGCTACAGAGGCTGTGAGGAATTTTAATGTCTACTGTCTACCTGCACAGCTGTATGCTTTTTTTATGTTTATATTTTTAGGTTAATCTCTACCTTTACACTGTTGCTAAGGTTCTGGTAAAGGTCACCAGTTTTTCCCCATGGAAATTTTTTTTTTTTTTTTTTTTTTTACCTGCCGTATTTACTATGCTAAATACGGGCAATGTCTTACAATAAGAACATTATCACTAGACTGATGCCTTGACTGTCATTTCATGCAAAATAAAAAAAAAAATGATTTTTTTTTTTTTTTTTTTTTTTTTTCCAATGTTTGTTTAGTCATTTTACAAATTACTACTTTTAAATCTTGTTAACCTTTACTTTAATGTATACTTAGATATATGTTCTCATGTATTGTATTGGATTACACTGTATTGGATTTCACTGTATTGTATTAAGGAACTTGTATTGATTACAATGTATTGTATGTTGGAGCTTTTCTCCCTGGGCCTCTGCTGAAAATGGACCTGTGTCCAGTCGGACTACCCCGGTAAACAAATGTAAAATAAATATAAATAAAATATGCATTGTTGTAAATTTTTTGAATGATTTTTACATGATGCAAATCTGAACAGAAGACATTTGTGTTGTATGTATAGTTGAACTTGTATACAAAATTCTATAAGTTTGATATAAACTATATCTGTTGGATGTTTTGGGCAAAATGTGCAATTTAAGTAGTGATGCCTGCTTTTCTGTTGATGTTTGTGTAATCACATGCACTTTTATATTGTGTGTTTGCTCATGCTAGTTCTATTCTATTCATAACATTGATGAAGCCAGGAAGCGAAACCCAGGTGCCTTGTGTTTTTGTTTTTCATGGAGGTTGCCTTATTTAGTAATCTGCATTCATTGTATTTTTTG